>NC_082671.1:20783250-21085000 GCF_025265405.1 Mesoplodon densirostris
TTTAATAGATTTTTTTTAGGATTTTCCACATAGATGATCATGTTATTTGTGAATAAATACAGTTTTATTTCTTCCTTTCTAATCTGCATGCCTTTTATTTATTTTTGCTGACTTACTGCAGTAGAGGATTGGACCTTCTATAAAATGATGAACAAAAATTTTAAGAGTGGTCAACTTTACAGGAAAATGTTCAATTTTTCAACATTAAATATGAGGGTACTTATGTTCTTTGTAGAAATTCTTTATCCAACTGAGAAAATTTCCTTCTATTCCTAATTTGCTGAGATGATTTTATCATGAATAGGTGTTAAATTTGTCAAATGCTCTTTCTGCATCTATTAAGATGATTATTCTACTGATAATTTATAATAGATAATTATTTTATTAATCTGGTAAATTAAATTAATTTATTTTGGATGATAAACCAACCTTACATTCAGAGTAAAAACACTTCTTAATCATAATGTATTATCCTTTTCATATTTTGCTAGATTCAGTTTTCTAAAATTACAAGGGATTTCACATCTACATTTGCGAAGGATATTGACCTATAGATTTCTTTCCTTGACATATTTTCATTTGGTTTTGGGAAATATTCATTATTCTTCTATTGTGTGAAAGAAATTGTGTAGAATTGGCATTATTTTTATTCCTTAAATATTTGGTACAATTCATCAGTGAAGCCATCTGGGCCTGGGAATTTTCTTTGTAGGAAGATTTTTAACTGAAAATTCAAATTCTTTAATAGTGCAGAGGTATTCAGGGTTTGTGCTTATTCTTGAGTGAACTTTGGTAGTTGGTCTTTGAAGGACCATGTCTTTTACCTCTAAGCTGTCAAATTTATGAACATAGAATTTTTCATTATAGCTCCTTGTTGTTATTTTAGAGTCTGTAGAATCTGCAGTAATTTTTCTCATTCCTGTTTCTCATTTGTGTCTACTTTTTTTCCCCAGCAGTTTAGCTAGAGGTTAATCAATTCTGTTATATCTCAAAGAATCAACCTTTAAATTCACTTTTTCATCTCTTGTTTTTCTATTTTATATTACAATGATTGCCACTCATTATTTTTCCTTTCCTCTGCATAATTTGGGTTTAATTTTCTCCTGCTCTTCTATTTCTAGTTTTTTAAGGGGAAATTTAGGTAATTGATTTTTAACCTTTCTACTTTTCTAATATAAACATTTAATGCTATACATTTCCCTCTAAGCACTGCTTTAGCTATGTGTCACAAATTTGGAATGTATGATGATTTCATTTTCCTTCAGTTCAAAAAATTTTCTCAATTTTGGTCACTTCTTTGACCAATAGGTTAAGTAGAAATGTGTTATTTAGTTTCCACATAATTTGGAATTTTATAGATATTATTTGCTTACTGATTTCTAATTTAATTCTACTGTGATCAGAGAACATATTTCAATTATTTCAATCCTTTTATATTTATGGAGACTTTTCATGGTTCAGAATATGATATGCTTGTTAAATTTTCTATCTGGAATTAAAAAAAAATATTTTGCTCTTGTTGAGTGGAGTGTTCTGTAAATATCAATTAGGTCAGGTTGGTGAATAGTGTTTTTGTTCAATTACTGAGAGGTAGAGAGTTACTGAAATAGCAAACTAAAATTTTTGATTTGCATTCTTTTTTCCTTTAAATATAAACATTTTATTTCACAGAATTTGAAGTTCTGTTTTTAAGTGCACAAGCATTTAGGATTTTAATATCTTCTTGATGAACTGACCACTTTATCACTGTGAAATGAATATCATTATTCCTGATATCTTTGCTCTGAAATCTACTTTATATGAGTATAGCCATTCTGTTCTTTTTCTTTTTGATTAGTGTTGACTTGCTATATCTTTTCTTAACTCTTTGCCTTAACCTGTCTGTTCTTTATATTTAAAGTGATTTCCTACAGACAGCATGTAGGTGTGTCTTTTATTTTCAAGACAAATCTAATATAACAATCTCTGATTTTAATTAGTTTGTTTAGATTATTTATATTTACTGTGATTAATGACATGATTGAGAATAAATCTACAATCTTGCTCTCTGTTTTCTATTTATCTCATTTGTACTTTGTTCCCTTTTTATTTCTTCTTCCCTTCTCTTGGATTATTTTTTATGATTCCATTTTAATCTCCATTGTTGCCTTATTAGGTATTACTTTGTGTTTGGTTTTGTTTTAGTGGCTGCTCCATGATTTACAGTATACCTTTTGCATTTATCACAGTCTGCTTCAAATAATGTTATGCCACCTCATGTATAGCATAAGAAGAACTTTTCAACAATTCAGTTCCTCTGTATGGAATGTAATTTTTATCTCTGGCTGCTTTTTTGAGGTTTCCTTTTCATCACTGCTGTTGAGGTTCTTAGATATATGGGTGGATAGCTTACAATAGATTTTGAAAAATTTTGCACATTACTTCTTCAAATACTTTATACTTCCCCTTATTCCATGCCTCAGCTCATTGGTACTCTATTTTTAATTTTTTTCTCTCTGTTTTATTTCTGCATAGTTTCTATTGCTATGTCTTCAAATGCACTAATCTTATCTTCTGCAGTTTCTAATTCCATTCAGCCTATTTTTGTCTCAGATACTGTAGTCTTCATCTCTAAAAGTACAATCTTTAACTTTTTTTATATTTTCCATTCATTTTCTCATCATGCTCTTGAACATATGGTGTATATTTGTAATAGCTGTTTCAATATCTTTGTCTATTAATTCTAACATCTGTACCACTTTGAGTTTGGTTTTCATTGATTGATTTTCCTCCTGATTATATGTTATATTTTATTGCTTCTTTACATGCACGCTAAATTTGGATTGGATGACAAATATTCTGAATTTTTTATTTTCTGGTAATCTCATTAAATATTTTTTGGGTTTATTCTGGGATGCAGTTTACTAAGTTTGAAACAATTTGATCCTTTCAAGTCTTACTTTAAACCTTTTTTACGGTCACATTTAGAATAGCTGTCAGCCTAAAATTAATTTGGTTCCACTACTAAGGTAATATCCTTCTTGAAGTCTCGACCCAATGCTGCATGTGTTAGGAGTCTCTCCATTCTGGCAGGTAAAAATACAAAATATACTAGCCATATGTAAGAACTGGGGATTACCATTTCTGATGGACCTTTTTCAAAGGTTCCTTACCTGGCTTCAGTAGTTTACATACATTTGCACTAATCACTATTCAGCAAAGACCTGACAGAAAAACCCTCTGCAGCTTTCCAGAGACTAAGTCAGTCTGTGTCTTTCATTTTCTCCCCTATGCCAAGCTCTCCTCCCCAGTGCTCTGTCCTGTGAATATATCTATTTATCTGCCTTGGTATTCCTAAAACCCACTTTCTGTCTCTTCAACCCAGAAAGATTGTCAGGTTCTGCCTGGGTGCCCTCTCTCTGCAGGCAGAAAGCTGAGACACTCATGGGGCTCTCCTCATTCAGTGCCTTGCTCTCAAGGAACACTGAACTGCCACTGTGCAATGTCTGAATACTTTTCTGTTTCATATACTTTGTCTGGTTTTCTCGATGTTTGAGGTGGCATGCTTAATCTGGCCCCTGCAAGGAAAATCCAGAAGCTGTCCATTTATCAAATTTTTAATTCTGATTATCATAGTTTTCATTTCTATTGCATTTTTTCAAACATTTCTGTTAATTCCTGAGCATTTTTGATGCTTGTTCTTTTTTATGATTGCAGTATTTATTTCCCTAAGCATTTCATGCATATTTATTTTATATGGTCTATGTGATATTTCCAATATCTGAAGGCCTTGGAGTGGTAGGCCTAAACACTTCAGTATTCTTTCTGGATTGCTGCTTTGTGTGTTCTGCAAGTTTTAATTTGTGTATGTGTTTCTTTAATCTCACTCTGTGGGAATCTTGGGGAACTAAATTAGGAAAGTAACTAAATTACTTTCCTCCAGAGAGTGTTTGTTTATTTGAGTGTTAGGTTTCCAGGGGCACAACTGAACTTGAACACCCGAGGCCCTGTGGTAGAGTTTATTTTAAAAATGGTCAATGCCCTATTTTACAGGATTCCCACAGAATTTTACTTTTCATAGGACTGACGTCAGGCTTGGCCATCTGACTTGCTTTGGCCTATAAAACATGAGAGGAAATGATGGGTACAACTCTGAGCAAAACTTTAAGAGCCCTTGTATTTTTCTGCTTTAACTTTTCCTCTTTGTTATTAAACTATCATGTCCCAAATCAGAGATGCTCCTTAAGTCTTGATTTTGGATGGAAGAGAATATGGAGCAAAGCTGCTGCTGACATACAATGAACAGAATCATGAGTGAAGTTTATATCTTTAAAGTTTGGGCTTTTTTTTTTCTTTTGGTTATAATAGCAAAAGTTCACCTAAGCTTAATGAGGGAGTCTCAGGTTAAGCTCCACCACCTCCTGGGTGATCCAAAGTTTATTTTCTGATCCTAACGTTGGTATTGGTATTTGGCCCCAGAGGAAGCCCAGTTTTTGTGATAGTTTATAATGCAGTCTTCTATGTTCTGAACTCACCTTAAATATTTTTTTCTTATATGAGTTTCTTGAGATTTCTCCTTTAATTCCCCTAAGTACAGAAATAAATTAAAAAGTATTTTTATCCAGAAACGGGTTCTTTTGTGCATCAAGAGCCTTTGAGCACTTGTTCCTTCAAATAACCACAGGTAAAAGCCCCACAATTTGGGGTGAGTGGATGGAGGGGAGCAACAGTTGAGCATACTCTCCTGGTCACAAGCACTCCAAAAAAACTCTTTTCCCTTTGGTGGCGGCAACTGTAATTTTAAATGTCAAAACATGGAAGAGAGGGTAAAAAAAATAATCAGACCTTTTTCCTTTCTGAAGTAGAGAATGGGTTAACGGTTTCTATAAACATGTAGAGAAGAATCAAGGTGACAAAAATTACTCAAGCTAATAAAAAAGCATGAAACTAGATTACCCAGAAGACAACCCAAATGAGTTCTTCCTTAGTCCCCTGTGGCTACTTATGTATCTTTAAATGTTTTTATCAGGTTGATAGCTAATAAACGTTTCAAAACCCTCAAATAGAAACATATTACATATATCCCAGCCTTATAACTTTTTATGGAGAATTTAATGGTTTAAAAATTAAAATGTACTATTTTCATTGAACTATTTTCATTATTTTATCTGTAATTTCATTCTATACAAATATATATATATATATATATTTTTTTGTGTGTGTGGTATGCGGGCCTCTCACTGTTGTGGCCTCTCCCGTTACGGAGCACAGGCTCCGGGCGCTCAGGCCCAGCGGCCATGGCCCACGGTCCCAGCCGCTCCGCGGCACGTGGGATCCTCCCAGACTGGGGCACGAACCCACGTTCGCTGCATCGGCAGGCGGACCCTCAACCACTGCGCCACCAGGGAAGCCCATATACAAATATATTTTTAAATTACCTCAAGGTGGCCTATTTAGACCTTTGAGTTACAGTTCTAAAACACTGCAAGTATACTTTTATTTTATTTCGATCAAACTTTCCAACCACTCTGAAAAGAAACTGTGGTTATTCTCAGTGTGTGCCCAAACATGGATCGCAGTAACCACATGTTTTATCTCACACAAACCTAGTAAAATAAAAAAAAAAAAAATCACACAAAAAAAATCTCTTTAGCAATGACAAATACAAATTGGAATTTTAGAGTCTCTTGAAAACTTTTTTAAAAATAAAAAGCATCCTTTTCTTGAGTTGCAGCTAATTTGTTTTTATTAACATTGTTTATACCCTTCTCCAAACTCTTTTTCTCTTTCCATCATGAACAGAGCAATGGATAACTCATATATTAAAGAATTAAACCAACAAGTGAATTGTCAGTCTTTATAAACATAATATTAAATTCAAATACAGTCTCTATTTCCCAACTTGGGTGAGTACTTAGAACTAGCAATTAATTATTAATTCCTTCAACCATGAGTACCTGATTTTCTCATCTGCCAACCACATTATCACATAATTATTTAAAATATAAACAAGACATTTAATAGAGGTTTTACTCCAGTGAAAAAATTTTTAGGCCTCTGGCAAGGGTGGATGTGTATGGACATGCAACCCCCTTCTCACCATCCTGGAAATTGGTACTGACTCTCTCCAACCATTACTACAGCTCATGTGGAACTCCTGGTAGGTAGAAAATGAAAGATTTTCACATTCTTTTCCATTCCTCTTCTAACTCGATGCGCTGTCTGTCAGATATCCCCTCCCCACCCCAAAATACAGTAAACTATACCAATCTCTGAAAATGCCGGAACTTGGCAGTTGGCATTTCATAGACTAAAATGAACACTATCCATGGGTATCCTAGTAGCAAATCACTAAATAACAAAAATATAGAAAATATTAAGGAGAAAAAAATGAAGAAAGATTTACCTAATGGAATACAAAGCTGAAAAAAGCATAACCCAAGCCTCTTGCTTTTGCCTATGGTTGAAATAGATTCATATCATCTAATTTTCTCTTTTACATATATGCCTCAACCAGATTTTATTAAGTACCTGTATATTCAGGATTCCTGTGTTTGATGCCTATTTTACAATATAAATAACGTAAAAGATTAAGGAGACTCACGTAGCTAAGGTGAAGATCAGATGGTTGAATCTTAAAAGTTATCTTTTTAAGATAAAAACTAAAGTTAGATGAAGTTTATGCCTGAGTATATATTCATTTCTAGGTCTCAAAAGATTCCGCCCCAAATTTACCACCTAAAAAAGGTCAAATCCATGTCAATTCATACACATCGAAGTTGGGTTATTTAATTGAGTGGTACTAGTGACTAATTATATTTGGATCTGAACCAAATGAAGCTATTTGTTCATTAAAACTAGAGGACCATATTTTACTTTGACTGAAACAACACTCAAAACTCCTCCTGATATCAAGGGGAATCCTGAATAGAGTTCAAGGACAGTCTTTGGCCCTGGCAGTAGTCCTAAGTCTCTTGAAATGATAAGAAAAAAACACGAGAAAGGATCTTACACAAACAGTAGAATTCCAGATTCTATCATTTAGACATTCATAAATTAAATACCACCAGTGAGTTAAACTTATTCTGAAGGAAAATGAACCAAAAAGAGAGTAAGTGTGTGTGTACCTGCGTATGTATATACATGTATGTCTGTTTGTGTATAGAGTAATCAAATTGGTAAAGTGACCATATAGTTTAAATGTAAAACAATTTGCTCATCTTTTCTAACCTAACAGAGAAGGCCACAACAAGTGCAAGCTTTGAGAATTTCTCACAGAACCCAAAGACCTTCTTATTATAATTTGTAATTGTCCACGGGTAGCTGCACATTCATTTGAATTCCTAAAAGACTGAATCTTGTAAAGAGAACAAGATGGACCCATATTAAAACTTTTAATGACTTTAGTAAAAAAAGGTGGAACTTTGCAGCCAGCTGGCTCCATACCGAAAGCCAGGCTGCACAGCTTGAACTTAAAGCTATCTTAACATAATGAATAAGTGCCAATAATTAGCATATGTAGTGTGAACAGGTTTGCTGGCACAAGCAAGTGAAAAACTCCAAGGTAAAGTTATTATTAGGGAGTAATTAGCTCTGTGAAGTAAATGAGTGAAACAATAGCTGCCAGCACTGACAATATGGCTAACATCTGACTATGTGGAAGATAACATTGTAAAGTATTGCTCCCTGAGCTAGAATCTGTTAATAACCATATGTTAGTGTAATTAATGCAGAGTCTTTCTGACCTGTTGTCACATCAGAACAATACTTTCTTGGAAACATTCAAACAGGCAGTCCCACACTCTGGGTAAGAAATAATTGTGAAAGTTGCTTACAAACAACTCTTAACATCTTTATTTTTTTTTAAGAAAAGAAATAATCAGTGAGTGAAAAAGCTGAAGAACAGGATGAGATGAGATAAGACTGTTTCCTGTCTGACATCCCAGACACTAAAAATTCAACTACAGCAGAACTGGATCCTTCAAGGTGACTGAAATTTAGCACAGAGTTGGACAGATTAAATTAGGGGATAGACAAAGTAATTTTTCATTTGAAATATTGCAGCTATATACCAAACGCTTCCCCCTAAGTTTCATGGGAAACACACACACATCATGATATAGTTTGAGAAATATTTCAAACCAATTTTAAGTTCCAATACGATTAAGCACATTTTGCCCCTAAATCTAAACCCCTCAGGAATGAGGACCGCATCACATTCATCTTTTTATTACCTGTGAGTGTTAACATACTATCTTCAGTAAATACTGGTTCAACATAAAAGATACTTTTGGATTTTCAGTGATTTTGGCAATACAACTAAAAATAGATTGGGGAAATGGGAGAAGACTCACACAATGTGATTTCTAAGAGGCAGTCTCCGATCGCACTGTAACAGATACAGTAGGCAGAACTACGTGGCTCTTTCCATTAAACAACTATTACTCTGTCTCTTTCCACTTCTTAGTTTCCTCTTCTACTTGCTTCACTATCCTCCTTCTCCTTTTTAATATTTTGTATCTGTATAAAGTTTTACTAGTTTTAAAATGTTCTCATGTAAAATATTTCACAATAATTTTCTGTGCCTACAAGTTCACGAATCTTTCTTTTAGCTCGCTAATCTTTCTATCAATGGTGATAAGATTGAAGGCCATATTTTACTTAACTTGAATTTAATACTGAAAGAGTGGAAAAATTGTCATATTCCAGTGACGGTTACAATTTTTAGTGCCAGCTATGCAGAATAAATTCTTCTCCCTTATTTCTTCCAATCATGTATAAATGTTTTCCTAAGAATTTACAAGGCCATTCTCATCAAGCCATGGCCTTAAGGTATTAAAAGTACCAAGATCAGTTGAAGATTCTTTTCTACTCGTTTGTATGATTCTACAATAACAATGTGAGGGCAGTTTATAATGCCACCTGGCAAGCTTGTTACCACCAGCAAGACATATTACTACAACTCACAGAAATCTCGGGTCCACATTCCCCTGTGATAGTAATGAAATAAAATAATTGGTGATACTACATATTTATCTTTGGGGTATATACATACATATACACACATATACACATACATGCACACATATGTATTTTACTTTTTGTCAAAGAAGGAAAATGAAAGCATTCATAGCATTTCCTAGTTATACATACCTGTAAAGTATTGTTAATGATATACATCTCACTACGGAAATTCAGTTAAGCATACATGTTTGAATTTTTTTCATCCAATATTATCTCAAAATTGTATTAAGAGTATAAAAGACATGTTACTTAAACATTTCTGATTTTTGGCCAAATATAAGTTACTTTGAATATCCTACCTATTCCAACTAAACTTCTCAAATACAGCTTATGAGGTAAAACACTCATAAACTCATCAATAGGCATTTCATAAACTATAAGATAAAGTGTGGTCATATTCATCAATTCCTGCAGAAAAGTTCGGTAACTTTCAAATCCAAGCTGTACTAAATCTTGATAAGAGAAAGGCTGAGATTTAATGAAAGCTTGTTTGTAACTTTTCCATCCTTTTTAAAGGAGTAGATTTCTTTAGCAATGTCTAATACTTCACAGACTAAAATGGCCAAGTAAAAGAGCGCTGCACGTTTGAGATCTCACACATTCATCTTCTCACTAAACATCTGTTTAAGGCCTGTGTGATCTACCTGTCAGCACCAGTGATCCATAAAGTGTTTGAACTGCCTGTCACAAACCTCTGAGCTGGTTTGATCAGAGGCTTTGTGCACACTAATCACACCCTTTATCTTTCTAATGTTAGAGTGGGAAACACACGCACACACACACACACACACACGCACACACACAGAGCAACGCTGTCTTCTCAACCTGACTGTAATTAATCTTTGTAAGGGGGAACCTGCCTGGTTTGAAAAGCAAAGATCTGATGGGCTGCTGCTCTTTTTGTATAAAGGCCTTATTTTCCTACCAGGCATCTTTATACTTGGGTGGTTCCCTTTACAAACCACCTTAACTGTGGCTCAGTGACAGTGAAACAACCTTCAAGATCACCTTATAAATGAACCTGTCGGCAACTTTACGTAAGAAAAGAAACCAATAAAAGGGAGTTCTACAGGAGCTCCTTTAAATGATTCTCTCTTTTTAACTGCATGCAGGAAGAAAGGAGACAGAATGTGAACCGGTCCCCTTTTCATGTTCCTTGTATGCTTCTCTCTCCACTAATAATCCCACTGCTACTTTTCTCCTGCTCAGTTGCACACAAATGTATCAAGAGCTGCAGGAGTTCCTAGAGAGGGAACATTTAACATCTTTTTTTTTTTTTAACTGTTTAAAGTAATGCTTTATGCATCTTGCCTCTTACCACTATTTGCTTTTTATTGCTTTAAGTGAGATTAATGCCATGGTTGAAATAACTCGGAATGGCACTGATATTCAAAATGTAATGGACCATTCCCAAGGGACGTAATCCCCTGTGTAACAGTTTAAAAACAATTTGGAATATAGTAAACAAAAGGCGGAGAGGGAAAAAAAAAAACCTATATGAGTCAGCCATAAAAGTAGATAAAACAGTATAAATTATGGTCATGTGATGATCTTTCCCAATTACTGGCTCTGGTATGAAATATTATGTTTAGTATTTATATACACTATTGAAACTAAAGACCAAATGTTATTAGGATGCACATAAATCCCACAAATAAGATATTTAGTCAATTGCTGGATAAGTACTACCTAGTTATGCAGATAAATTCTTACAGGATTGGGTAGCATGGACTAAAAAATGAAAGCATGTCTAATGCCTGGACACATGTAGTTTACAAAATAACTCCTAGTACTAATAAAAAATCAGAAAGTCTCTACTACAGAGGAACAAAATGTATTGCACTTTATGATAAGTGAAGAAAATTAAATTATATAATGACAAATTATTCTGAATATTTTTAGTATTGAAGAAAAGTACATTTATTCAAAATAGGGCTAAATTTTTAAGTTAAAACACATGAGGTCAATATAAAAAAGTTCAAATAAATAGTATTTAAAAATTTCTTGCTGAAAATTCTCTGTTTAAAATCGTAAAAACATTAAAAATTGGGAGCTTTTAGATTTAATAGAGTGTTACATTAGCATTTTAGCAATATTACCTTTTAGGTGGGTGTTATGGTACTTCAGCCCTAATCCAATGTAATTATTAATATATTTGAAATTGTTGCAGAATGGGATAGAGGATATACCTATCAATATATGTATCTAGGGGCCTCCCTGGTGGCGCAGTGGTTAAGAGTCCGCCTGCCGATGCAGGGGATACGGGTTCGTGCCCCGGTCTGGGAGGATCCCATATGCCGCAGAGCGGCTGGGCCCGTGAGCCATGCCCGCTGGGCCTGCGCATCCGGAGCCTGTGCTCCGCAACGGGAGAGGCCACAACAGTGAGAGGCCCACATACCGCAAAAAAAAAAAAATATATATATATATATATATATATGTATCTAGATGTATATATCTCTCTATATATCTATATAATCCACAACTGATATGGTTACAAATCACACTTCAGACTATATATCTATGCTTAAAATACATGTATTTTAAGATATTTTAACTTAGCTCATGGCCTTAAAAAATTCTCTATGCTGTCCAAAGTGGCCAGTAATAGAAATTAGATTTCCTTTATGTGCAATTATGAAATAAAGAGTTAAATATTAACCTGTGTAGGGTTATAGGACCAACCAGCTTTAAGGTTTATTCCATTGAAACTATTGCCTTAGCCTCCAGCTTGAACCTTGTCTTTAGTCCTAATGAAAAAGCCTATTCATTGTCTTGGCATCCACGTTTCATTGATAGGTTTATTTTGCTTCTAGACTTGTGTTTTAGGTCACTCAATCTTTAGCAGGCACTAGATATCAAGAGAGGCTGAGGGACTTCCTTGGTGGTCCAGTGGCTAAGACTCCACACTCCCAATGCAGGGGGCCCGGGTTCGATCCCTGGTCAGGGCACTAGATCCCTCATGCAGCAACTGAGAGTTCACATGCTGCAACTAAAGACCCCGCACGTGGCAATGAAGATCCCGAGTGCCACAACTAAGACCCAGTGCAGCCAAATAAATAAATAAATATTTTAAAAACTAAAATAGAAAAAAAGAGAGGCCAAGCATAGGACTAAACTTGTAAGATGACTTTTAAACACCAAAGCACACTGCAGAAATTCCTGTCTGTTGATCTCCTTAGTCCTGGCCACCCTGAATAAATTAGTCTAGGTTTCAGGAGCGTGAGTCAGACTAACTGTGCAAGGCTTTAGCTTGGCTTCAGGGAGGACTCAGTGTCACAAAACTTTGAATCCTGAATAGGCCAGGGCCTTCTACACTAGGCATAAGAGTAGAATAACAGAGAGCAATGACTACGTGCAACAATTTAACTTTTTTTTAAGTCTCATAATCTGTACGATCATTTCATTTTTTTTAGTTTGAATTTTAGCTTTGGACTTTTTTTTTTTTTTTTTTGCGGTACGCGGGCCTCTCACTGCTGTGGCCTCTCCCGTTGCGGAGCACAGGCTCCGGATGTGCAGGCTCAGCGGCCATGGCTCACGGGCCCAGCTGCTCCGTGGCATGTGGGATCTTCCCGGACCGGGGCATGAACCCGTGTCCCCTGCATCGGCAGGCGGACTCTTAACCACTGCGCCACCAGGGAAGCCCCTGGACTTTTTTTTAAACCTAAAAGTAAAATAATTAAACATTTATTTATTCATTTTAAGGTTACATTTTTCTTTTAGGGACTTTTAAAAAACATAATGATGCTAGTATTTTAAAATAGGCACCTATTTCATTGTTCCTAAGAAATTGACTAAAAAATTAATTTGCACATATACAGGTTTTAAAAACCAATTTGAGAATGTTGCTGATTATAAAGATTTGATTAAAGCATTACTGAGTTTTAGAGATAGATTTTTTAAAATCTATACCAGCCTTTTATAGACGAGGAAGCTGAGGTCTTTTAATTCTTTTTAATTGATGTCTTTATCAAGCAATTAATATTCTTTTAAGAGAACTAAATATATGTTGTGAAAACACAAAGACGCTATTGAGATTCCCCTTTCAATGAGAGATAATAAAAAAAATCACTCAAATAAGTGTAACACAAGGTAGAAAGGAGTAAGAGAACAAAAGAGGAATAGAATGGTAAATGATACAGGAGTTCAGAAGAATTTTTTTTTCTAGGAAGATTAGGGGACTACTTATGGATAAGAGGATGTGTGAATTTGGTCTTGGTGTATGTGATTGTTCTCGGCATGGTAAGAAGGCATAGAGAATACTATTACAGGAAAAGGAATCTACATGAGCAAAAACACAGAAACCAGAGAGTGTTAAAGTGTGACGAATAGTTAAGTTAGCTGGATCATCAAGTTCATAAAAGGAAATAAGTGAAAATAAAGTTAGACAAGTAAGCTAGCACCATACGGTACAGGGTCTTGAATGACAGGCTAGTAACAAACCACTTAATCTTGTGGATAGTTGGGAGCTGTCAAAGACTTTTGAGCAAGGGATGGGCATCAGGAGAGTTTTTCTTCAAGAAGACTGATCTGACATAAGTGCAGAAAGACAATTGGAGGGTGAAAGGTAGCGATTGCAGAGATGAGTGGAATGAGAACTTGAATCTAAGGCAGGAAAGGGGAAACAAGAAAAGATTTAAGGGTATCATGAAGGCAAATCAATACACTCACATTATTATACAAAGCAGAGTGTGAAGAGGAAGACGTCAAAAATAAATTCAAAGTTTTGAAGTTAAGTGATTAGAAGACTGGAATTCTTATCATTAGCTATTTCTAGACCACAAATTTTAAAGACTAGAACTTCTTCATATAATCTCCATGACTGATGTTTCAGTGACAGAATGTTAATACATGGCTTGTCCATCATATACATCACATTCCATTTCAACATATACCATCATCATGGAAATCATTTCATAGAGCCAGAAGCCTGTCTGCATTGACTAAGACTAAGAATCATTTCCTTGCTAAGTCCAGAACTATTTCCCAAAGAGTATGAGGTTAGGAATTTAAAAAATAGGTTCAGAACTCCTACTGGAAGCCCAATTACAGAAGAATCCTCTAGTGCATCCAGATTCTTCAGGTTTTACAAAAAAGAAAATGAAAGATGTATTCAAATGGCAGTATTCTTATGGTTCAGAAGTACTAATAAGTACCCTAATAAAGATCAAAATCTTAAGAAAGCAACTTTAATTCTCTTCCCATGAAAGTAAATATAGACAGTCTAGGAGTTAGGGAATAAGGAAATCATTCCTACATCACTAATTTAAACAGGACTCCTAACGTAATGATACTGGTTTACAAGTTGTGGAATGTAAGTGTCTGTGTTTCTGTGCATGTTTGTGACCTATATAAGGAAAATAACTAAATCGTATGGGGAATACTAAATCCCCATAGTATCAATATAATCATAGCAATATTTTAGATGTAAGATTGACATGGGAAATTGGATGAGTTTTGGAAATTTTATTACAGGAAAATATTAATTATATTGTTATTATTACTAATGAATTTTAAATTGAACTTCTGAGTAGTCCAGTATTTCAACAGTCTGAAGTGAAGAAAGGATGGAAAGTTTTAGGTCTTTCTCCTGTAATTTTGGTAATAGACCTACTTTTCTGAAAAGTATTAATTTCTATGGTATTTTTGATGGACAAAGTGACTTGCTCAAAAAATATCTGGTTTTATTACAGGATAAGAAGTTACACATTCTCTCTCTCTCTCTCTGTCTCTCTGTCTCTCTCTGTCTCTCTCTGTGTCTCTCACATACACACACTCATACATGGAGCAAAAAGAAAAAAAAAGAGTCCTTTATTGGCTTAGACAAACAGTTTCTTATATGTGGTATAGAATTTTGCCTGAGATATTTTCAGTGCATCATATGCTATTAAAAACATTATTTTCAATATAGATCCACCACTTCAGGGAGTCCTTAAAATTAAAAATGTACAAAGTGTGTAGTTCTATCTTCTTTTAAGTATAAATGTACTATTCTCAGAACAAAAACAAAAGAGGTACTTTATTTTCAAAGAAAGCCTATTTCTATTTTGCCTTTTTGTTGTGTTTACTTTAAAACTGTGACATATCATCATGTGCCACTTTAAGAAAATTCTGTTCCTTGATAAAGACTTATACCTCCCAAATAGAAAATAAACTAATAAGAGAATGCATATCACACAATACAGTTAGATAGTCTTCATACAATTTTAACTTAGCACCATCAATTAACAAACACTTCTTGTGTCTTGTTTTTGGTATGATATTTGTCAAACTTTAAAATATAGGCAACAAAGTGTATGTGTGTGTCTATACAAAGAAAAAAATTGTGCATTTGAATATGTATGTATAACAAATCAACAAAGTTGGCACATATCTGTTGTAGATCTTTGAGGCAAAAATGTATTGTTTTACTAATAAATTTGAGATTAAAAGCATATTTCTGTATCCTCTGATGTACTATATATATTTCTGTGTATACATGCATTTTATGAAAATATATGCTGATCAACTTGATACAGCCTATCATAAGATGGACTATTAGCTATAGGTCAACAAAACTAAACAGAAAAATGTTAATAGGAACCTGAAGTAATTGCAATCGAAGAGCAGACCTAGAAGGCTTTAAAATATTATATTGATAAGTAATTGTCCTAACACAATATGACAAATCCTGGTTCTTACTTCAAAATGAAATAAAACAAATCACTTCACTGGAAATTCTATTTCTTCATCATCATCATCAACATCATCTTCACCATATAGACACTAATAATATTTTCTTTTTAACTACCATTTATCAAGCACCTTTGTTAGCTGGGCACTAACTAACTTGGTACTTTAATTTATTTATAATAATTATTAAAAAACTGAAACAAAGACATATCACTTGTATTTTAGACATGAGGAGAGGGAGTGAATTGCTCAGGTCACACCACTAGTGACAAGCAAAGCGGTCAGTTAAACTTTGTTCTATCTGACTAATGAGTCCTTGCTATTTTCCCCACACCTCTCCTATGATATAACCATGTCAGAACAATGCCAATACACCAGGCACCACTGTTAATAAAAACTTAGTCAATCACAATCATTTATTTAAAAATCTGACTGATTTCATCAAGTATATTGGCATATTAGACACAGCCCAAAGTGATACATAATTCTCTTTCCAGACAGTCAGGAGTCTAGTGTATGATGATAAGAATACAGAAAAAAAATATGTAAAACTGGTATTTTAAAATTTCTTAATCATGAAGGCAATCTGTACCGATTTCATCAGCTGAACAAACATGGATTAGGTACAAATGACCCTTAGGCAACGTCCACATGCTCAGCAGTCGAGCTGTAAGAGACGTCTACTGATTGTAACCTCAGGACAAACCAAGCAGCCAGAGTCCACCTGGAGGAAACATATGATTACAATAACCATCATTAATTACGAACTTGTACACATGAATTTACAGATGAATAAACTGGAACTTAAAAAGATTAAACAGCTTTCTAAGTTTATGCAGCTACTAAGTGACGGAGCTAAGATTTAAACAAAGTCCTCTGAAGCTAACTTCAGAGTGCTACCATCTATATCACTCAGTAATAATACTGTGTCTTTACAAATTCCAGCCACACTGAATAACAACTATGCAATCTGACCAAAAGTTAAAATGTAAATATATCTGGAATGATAAAGCAGTTTTATATATTGACAGTGTTCCTGGCAGTCATGTACTCACTCTTTTCAATGCTCATTACTTTCTCAAAGAAACAAGATATCTAATAGTCAAAATAATTATAGCACAATATGAACAATCTTAAAGCTGTACTAGGTTGAACTGTGTCCCTCAAAAAGATGTGTCCAACTCCTAACTCTTGGTACTTGTGAATGTGGCTTTATTAGGGTCTTTGTAGATGTTATTAAATTAAGAATCTAGAGATGAGATCATCCTGGATTCAGGCTGGGCCTTAAACCCAAACACTCGTGTTCTTAGAATGCAGAGAGATATGTGAGACACACAGGGACATAGGGGAGAAGAAGATGTGAAGGTGGAGGCAGAGACTGGAGTGATGCACCTACAAGCCAAGGAACCCCAAGGATACTGGGCAGCCAGCAGAAGCTAGGGGAGAGACGTGATACAGACTCTCCCTCAGAACCTGCAGAAGGAACCACCCATGCCAACACCTTAATATCAGACTCTGGCCTCCAGAACTGTAAGAGAATAAATTTCTTTTGTTATAAATCACCAAGTTTGTGGGAACTTGTTATGGCAGGCCTATGACACTAACACAACAGCAGTTCTAAAATTAGTGAATGAAAATTTTACTTCCCTAAAATACAGTACTGAAGTATGCAGAATTTCCTGCAGTTGTGGATGATATAGAGAGTCTAACATTATTAATTCAGCCCTAGAGGATTTCTAGGATGTTAGCTCTATCAGTATTATCTGATCATGAAAGCTGTGGTATTATGTGGTCCTTCTCTCTAGGTTTCAAGCTCCACTAACAGCATTAGGGACACATTCTCTCTCTCACACTCTCTCTCTCTGTATTTAAATTATTTGGAATGAATAGTACATATTTTGTTTTATTACTAGTACCATTCACTAACAAAATATATCGGTTGATATATTTGTTCAGCCTTATTTTATACCATAAGTTACCACTGAAGTTAGAAATACTTAAAACTAATTTTTAACAGTATGGCTTCAGCTGTATATAACTTTCTATATAAGTATGTCTGGCTTTGAGATAATTTAATATATATAAAAATCCAAATGCAAAAAATATAGTGAGAAATGGTCTATATTCGAAAAAATTGCTTTTCAAGAGATAGTCAATATAAGTATTCTTTAAATGCTTCACTCAAATTTTAAAGTTCATTTTTTAATCAAACATTTATTTATAAAATTCTGATCAAATATCTATGAGTATATCAGTAGGGAAAAACCTATATTAATTTTATGTGAAAAGTTAATATACAGTGGAATTTCATGGAATTATCTGCAATTGATAACTGTCTCTTTGAGAAGCATAGGGTTTTCAATTTTTTTAAAAAAAAGTAACCCATGATGGCACAGGTAAAGTAGTTTTCTTGTGATTTATAACTAGGTTTGAGTCTCTTCATTTCCTACCATCTTATTAGTGACACAGGATGCAGTAAACTCTAACAAATTCAGAAACTTAATATCTAAGATGAAATAAAAGTTATAACTTGCACTTATATTAATATTATATTATATGATAGTTTAATAACATTTAAAAGGTCGGACAGAAATTATATTCTTACTTCTACTCTGCAGAGATCCCATTATTACTCTAAGTACCTAATTTTTATGACCAATAACAACATTAGTAGTGATCCACAACTGGCACTTGCCTCCAGCTATGCCCCGTTATTGGACACAGCTGGAGGCAAGTGCCAGTTGTGCTGAAGCAATCAACTGCTCCCATATGGTCCTTCTAAAGAATGAATTCCATATAGAAATATCAGTGGTAAGACATGCAGCTACTTAGCACAGAGTCCAATAAGTGATGTTAAGTGGAAAGACTAGTCATTTCTCCAAAGAAATGCTTGGTCTCCAAGAAAAACTAACAATTAAAGAACTTTCATCCCACTATCTATCATGCAAACGTGATTATCTTTAGTGATACTTCTTATGAAATCTGAACTTAGCTTAAATATTTCCTGGTCTCCAGAGACTTGATAAATTTCCATAACTAAAAACTGATTTAAATTCTTCATGCAGCTGATTCTAGTATTTGCAAGTTTACCAAAATTTTGAATCCAAAGTTATGGAGGAACCTTAAGTTCTGTAACATTCAGAAGATATTGTGACCCACTGTGAAACTAAAATTAAATTTTGATAAATCATGTGATTTAGTGTGCTTACATACAAATTAATTAATTTGAAAATTTAGAAAGTAGGCTGATACCTGAATTCGATTTGACAAAGGACAAAGTTAATTCAGAGATGTAAATCAGTAAAAATACTGAAAGCTAGCATTAATGATTATTAATAAAGGAAGAGAAAAAAAGATCCTTGGAATCATTAATGGTTTTGTCAGATAACTCTCTTGTCCATTGTTCTGGACAATAGGCAGACATGTTTATTATTTTATTTGTATGATAATGAACTGTGGTGTAAGGGATAACATTGGGAGATGGGGTTGTGATCAACCAAACTGGTTTGGATACCATATTAATATAAATACTACTATGTATTTTAATGAATTAAAGCTAATTACATCAGTTGGAGGGAAAATCCCTAATTCTCCTGCTTTTTCTCTCTTGCTCTGCTCCATCTGGGGGTGGGGAGGACCAAACAAGAAACAAACAAAAACCTTTCTGAGATGCTGAGTCCTTAAATTTCAAGTTCAGAGTAATGATATGAAGCAGAGGAAGGGAAGACAGATTACCACCAACAAGAACATTTGCTCCAGTGCTCTACAAATTTTAAGGCACACTCACTTTACGGTATTTGATTGTTTTATCTCAACTATCATGTGAGAGGTACTAAAATTTTGAACTTACAGATGAAGCTGAAAATCAATGACTGTCCAAGGTCATACAACTAGAAAATAGTAAAGTCTCCAGTTTTTAAATCCTATGGTCTAGGTACAGCCCACATAGCCTTTCAAGGAAAAGACCACTGTTCTTCCTCCAGGCTGTTCTCTTATGCCCTCTCAAGTTCCCCTTTCTTTAAATATAGGACCAGCACCCCCACATTCAAAGAAACGCCTCTGCACTCCTATTCTTTGCTTTTCCAAGGCTTCTGGATTTTTTATTGCTTTTTTCTTCATGTTTCTTATCCCTAATTTACTTTGGCCCTTCAAGATTTGAAATAGCTACAATTACTGTCTCAGTATACTCTTATAGTAAATGAAATTATATTATTGGCTTTTTCCCACAGGATTTTGAAAATCTTAGTAATGTGTGAGCATTGTTTCAAAGAAGATAAAAATATCTTCATTATAGTTGAGCACAGTATCTGGGATATTTGATCCCTACCTAATTGATAGTGCTTTGGGGTCCCTTATACTTTGCATAAAGACATATATAAACACTCTAACTAGACTTTAAAAGGCCAAAAAATCCAGTTGTGCTAGTTTCATACATTATAATGAATTATAAACTGTGCATTAAAATATTTAGAAAATATAATCTGTATTTCATAATTTTTAATCCATCTTCAACCTTGATTTTCTTCCTTTTGCCTCAGTTACTACCCACCAATGACAAGCATTTGTATCCTTACTTAATTACTCCTGTTTTCCTTTTAGAAAGCTATTAAATAGTGAAAAGAAAAGAGGTCTGTAGTATTTCTCACCATCATGTATATTAAGACCAGCTCAAGACTACATAAGGAGAGAATTATGGGTATGTAGGATTGTAAAAAGAGAGCCTCAATGAATGAGTCCCTATGAGCAAGACCAGATCATAACAACAGATGATGTGGGTAGATATCCCACTGACATTTAGTAAAGCTTAACACAGCCAGAATGGAATAAAACATAATAGTGGTCAAGGTGGAAAGAAGGGTCAAGTAGTAATGAAATAACTGCAGCACATCCTGAGGTTATTTTCTGTTTCTCCTTTAAGTTAAAGCAGTATCATAAGGAGAAAAGGCTCATAACTATTTTCAAGTTATCTGAACAATCAATGGCACTGGGGGACGATGTCTACCTAACTTTGCACATCTTTCCTTGATGAATTTTTCCTTTGTGATTTCAATAAGTAAATTATAATGTTTGTCCTATTGTGAATGGTTGTTACTAAGGGAAAAGGCTAAAATTGAACAAACATGTCATTAGCATTCTTAAAACATTTAAAAATGAAAGACACTTCAAATTCAAGATACTTAATTTTTTTTAATGTTTATGCAAAGGAATCAATAAAGGGAACCAAGCCATAAATGTGTGCTTATGGGATAGAGATTTCAAACAGAAAAAGTATGAAAATTTTAGTATATTATCACTTTTTGATACTAATCTAATAGTAGAAGTCAGTAATCAGAGGGAGTTAAAGAAAAAAGAACTGGGGTAATTATTCTGGGATAGACACATTCCTTGAGCTTTCTAGAATACTCACAGTGAAAATATATTAAAAATCAAACACTATTCCTTCGTGTAGGCATTTCAGTTTCATTCTGAGGCTGTAAAACTCCTATCATAATCTTTATAACCAGAAGAAGAGATTGGACAAGCAGGTTCAATGTCTTAGGGTCCATAATTTCAGGGACTTGTCAGAATTATATGACAGAAGGTTGATCTAAATTGAACTGGGATGGTTACAAAATATAATGTTTTCAGAAACAACATTTAATCCTTTCATCTTTTCCTGTGAAAACTCGGCTAATTTTGAATTTTCTAAGTCTTCCTGTCTCCATTTTTCAGGTATTATGCCATTGCATATTAGTCTGTATCAAAAAACTCAGAAAACATCAAACTTAGGGTAAATTTGAGGATTTTTTCTCCATATTTCTGTTCTGTTTTCCCTGATCAAGTCTCAAAATGAAGAAAATCAATCAAATGATAAAAAAAAGAAAAAGTAAAAGAAGGATGCAAAAAAATACCATTAAATAAAGATATATGGAGGAGATGGGCTAAAGGAGATTAATTCCATGTGGCTCTGAATATGGTACTAAAAAGTTTAGAGAAGAGTACCTCTCTCCCATCCTAAATAAAACATAAAGTTCTGAGGATTTAGTTAGATAAAGAAGGCACAATGAAAATACTATCTTAGCGTAAGAAGCCATTAATAATCCTTGCAAAGTGGGTAAAGGAATAGCTTGCATGCATTTGAGAACTTCATTAATATATTTTATAAACACTGTAATTATGATTTCCTTTAATTTAGCAATAACCAAAGAATGTCCATTGATTGGTTTCATCATTCACTTTTTCCCTACAATAGACCCTTATGTTATTTCTATGATTATGACTGTATGCAAGAAGAAAATCATCAGATACTTGAATTGTGCCATGACATGAATGAGCACAGAGATGGATGAAAACCTAATTGTTACATTACTTAAGGTGGGATTTTGTTTACATGTATTAACATTATTTCTTACAGTGGCCACATAAGAGAAATAAAATATATAATGATACCGTTGTGAGAAGTGAGATTCACAAGGTATCTAAACTCACCTACAACTATATGAATTATTAGCATTTTCATGCTACTGGAATACTAATTTTTTTAAGTATGTATTTACAAAATAACATCTGATGGGTACTTATTTCTGCATTGTGTTCTTTCTCCTAAATTCTCACTGAGGTGATCTGTTGTCTAGGAATGAGTCTGTGTCACAAGTAGGAGAATAACTGAGGAGAAAGCAATTGGGTAAGAGACAGCACAGAAAAGAAAAAAAAAGATATAAGGTAGTAAAAGACAAGTTAAAGAGAAGACAGTATAAAGTAATGATGTGTTGATGGAAGTATTTGTACACATCAAGATTGTGCTTGTAACACGTTTAAGAGCAGTAGCCTTTTTTAATCACAAAAGAGACTTCACTCAATGTCTGAAGGGATAAAGATTTTAGAGAAAGATCTTCTTTCCTGTTTCCTTACACGAATGAAGCAGTTGTTACAGAACAAAAAAGAAAGAGGATTTTTTAAAACTATAGGAGACTGAAAGATAAAGCTTTCAATAAGTGATAGAAGTATATCAAATACTCTAAATGGGGAGGCTGGGAACGGGCATCATTTTACAGTGGGAGAAAAAGAAAAATCAATTGCATAATGGGAAAATATTTTCCAGTGCCAAAATATTCATTCCCTAATGTAGGTTTTTAAAACATATCTAGAAATCAAAGAGGTCCTTTAAAATATTTCAGTTTTACTTTGAAAGAGCCTCAGCTACTGTTTATCAAAGGAATATTTTTCTTAGAGAAGCATTCAGACATTATTTTCATACTAGAACATCATTTTTTCCTTTCTTTAGTTTATAAACTCTGAAGATACAATGTTATAAATTTTGATCCAAAATGGATCAAGCAGAGACACTAGCTCACTGTAAAAATGATCATTTTTAAAAAAATATAGAGACCATGATGAGCCAATGAAATATATGTTAAAAAAGTTTTGCATGTACGCTTTCCAAAATGATATACTGATAACTTTAGTGAATCAGAATTCGATGAACATTTTCTAATTGTTCTCTCCTACGTGATGAGTCATTTACAATTTTCATGGAACCATTCAAATATTGTTCCAAGTTTCTTTAGCAAAAGATTTAATATCTGTTTCAAATTCCAGATAAAGTAATAAATACAATTTTATGGGCTCTGCAGGACTGCTGCTCATTTTGTGCTCAGCAATGCTTCAGATCTTGGTTATGATTAATCAGGACTAAGAGATCAGGGTCTACACCTAATTACCATATGGGACTTAGGCACAGCCCTTATCATTTCTGGACCATACTTTCTCCATCTACTGAAGAAGAAAAAGTTGGATTAAGTTATCTCTAAAGACTATTTGTCTATATTAATATTTTATTGATCAAAGAGTTCTAATTCAGGGGCTTCCCTGGTGGCGCAGTGGTTGAGAGTCCACCTGCTGATGCAGGGGACGCGGGTTCGTGCCCCGGTCCGGGAAGATCCCACATGCTGCGGAGCGGCTGGGCCTGTGAGCCATGGCTGCTGAGTCTGCGCGTCTGGAGCCTGTGCTCTGCAACGGGAGAGGCCACAACAGTGAGAGGCCCGCGTAATGCAAAAAAAAAAAAAAAAGAGCTCTAATTCAGTGCTACTCAAGGTGTTGGCTTGTGAGGTCAGAAGCTTGTACTAGGATACAAACCACCAAATTTCTTCCTTCATCAAGAAGTTCTTGCAGTGAAAAAGAATGTCAGCTGAATTGAAACGGGTTTAGCAAGCCCCTTATCTCTTCAAGGACTTGTAGCAGTTCACAGACTGGTCTGAAGGCCTTAATGTCCCAACACATTCTTCTTCCTGCTCACTCAAATAATTATCTTCAAACACACCCCCAAATTTTTACAATGATGTAAACGTTAGTAGTCTTCAGTTCTACAGCAATTGAGAAGAGTGAAATAATTTGCAGGTTTCATAATTCTACCCCTCAAGCGTGCAGTTGCTGTACCTTAAATAATCAAAAGACTATACGTTAAATTTAGTCTTCCAAGACACAGGCTCAAGGCAAGGAAGTTTGAAAAATTAACCATGGCTATGGTTATTGTGACTTTATCCCCAGACCTAAAATTGGGACACATGGCCTGACAAAAACTAGTGTATTTATGGGTTTTCAAACTGAAACAAGTTATTTAAATAGACAGAATGGTGTTAGCAAAAGGGTTAAAATCACTGAGGTATACTGCATCTCTTATTAGGGATCCAAAGAGTATAAAAGAATGAATAACTCATGTGAATAGACAGAGAAAATATTTGAAATATGAATGTCCTAGAAAATTTAGAGTAGGATATACATGCACTGTATATATAATCCTAATAACTGAGTATAAAAAATTGTCATTTTCAGAAATTCCTATTTGTGGAAATTACAGTCTAGTGAATCTGTATGTTATTTCATTAGCATAGTCTCAAAATTATGTTTAAAATTAGAACATGTCCTGATTCTATTTTATTATATAATCATGTTAAGTTAGATATAACAGAACAAAATTACTATCTATATAAGTGGATGACATTTTTATTATTCAGGTGCTTCAAGGCATCCATTTGGTCAAAAGCTAGTTGCTTATGTAAATAATGGTGGAGATCTATAGTTAGGTACTTTTAAATTTGTTTGTTTCAAACTAAAGGTAAATTTTTACCAAATGTGTGTAAATTATTTAACCATTGATTGACTTCACAAATATCGACCCCTAACTACAGTGCTTTCTCTTTCACCTCTTTGCAGCTATTTGCTTGTTGAATCATTTTTGTCTCTCTCAGTACACATATACTCATATACCACATTTCTATATACATTACTTCACTTTAAATGTCTTTTAGTGCTTCTGAGTCTGACTGATGTAAGATGTTATTTTGAACATGCCAAAGCGTCTAAACGACTCCAGCCTTTTCTTTTCAGCCTGCATTCCTTGATAAGTGGCAAAGCTTCCCACTTATCAGTCACTCAAAGTGACTGTAGCTGTCAGTTGTGTACAAAGCGCAATCAGTTTGGAAGCGGAGACACCAGCATTTTTCTTCTCAGCTTGAAGCAAACACGTTTTGACTGCTAGTCATTCAATTTTAAAGCATTCTCAATTAGGGTGGATGAAGATATAAAGAAAACACATCCTAAACACCTCCACCAGGCAACAGAAAAATTTTATTGTTATCTCTTGATTTACTTTAAGGCAGCCATTCCTCCTCTTTTTCTGGCTGCTTGACATGGGTGCTCATGACAACACACCCTCTATCATGAAAAGACTGAAATAATATAGTATACTAACACCCTGTGGAACCTCTGTTTGAGCCTGTTTACATGTTTTCTTGTGCTCTCTCCCTCTTGAATCACCCTGTAGTAAATCAAATAATTTACTTTAAAAATTAAAACAAAACACTCTTTTAGACTCACCTGGTTTATATGTGAACAAATTTTTATTCAATGGAAACACAAAATCCAATTCAATAATGAGAAGAAAGAGGAGAAAAGTTAGCCAGAGAAAGGAACTTTGGGGGAGAGAAAATAAAATAAAAGTAGTAAAGGAAATAACTAGTGGCTATGTCAGATGGTCAAGCAGCAGGTATGGATACAGGTACTGGCAAAGTTGTGAAAAGGAATAGAGAGAAAGAGAGTAAAAAGGGTATTCAGAATTAGATGGTGGTTATGGGAGAAGAAAAATTTTTAATACCTATTTTGGCACTAAATAGAAGAAATGAAGGGAAGATAATGATTCAAAAAATGTATGTACAGACACCTGTGTGTATACATAGATATATTAATAGAAATCTCAAATTAAATATATGGGTATGATATCAAAATTAGCTCGTTAGTTTACCTCATTTATAGTTAAACATATGTGTATGCTATGAAAGTTCATTAGATCACTTCTTCTAATTTCCTTTTTAAGTCTAACAAAATTGTCAACATAAAATGGTTTTAAAAGATATTTATCTTTTATAAATATGGCACCCTATCTTTTTTGGCATTCATAAGTGAAGATATGGTCATATGCAATATTTGCTTCTGTGAAACATATCTTTCCTCCATTTATAAATATTTATTTCCTCCATTTATAAAGGGCACCCTCTTACTTGGCTTACCATAGAAAGCAAAACTAAATTACTTTAAAAAAAAATCCTGCCACATTTGCTAGTTTAACAGGTTTAGCTCAGTTTGATAAGATCAATTACTTTTATTTTCTAGGGATTATCTGAATTAAATCACTCCTTGCTACTCTAATAAGGAGAGAGAGGAAGAAGGCACCTTTTAGTCTACATAGTAGTCAACTGTCAGGATCTCAGAATCTCACACACACACACACATCCTCATTTCTACTCGCTACAAGATTGAGAAAATGCCATAACCTATCTGAATTCTTGGGATAATCATAAGAAATGACTTCTACAAAGTGTCAACCACTTAATAAGCAATGGGCTGCTTCTTCTTACTAGTATAGTACAAGGTACAAAATGATTTTACAAATCACATACAGCACTAGGGAATGTTGGTTATCTATTTTTGATGGCTCCCATAGCATCTATTTTAATCTCTTGAGAAAATTACTGTCTTACTTATTTTTACATACACTACACACTGGATAATGCACCCTCACTTCATTCATACAGTCATACACTGAGTAAATATTTCTGAGTTCTCATCATATGTCAAGAAGATTTACAGGTTCTTTGGATACAGCAGTGATCAAGACAGATAAAATCCTTGACCCCCATAGACTTGTTGCTAGGTGTGCATTTGTGGTCGCAAGGGTACAGCAAGAACCAAATAAATATAAGGGGTGAGAGTGCTGTAAGACAAGTCTGCAGGAAAAGAGCCCAGAGGCAGCTGGAGGAGGCAGGGGCACCTCCGGCTCTCAGAGACGGCCTCCCTGAGGAGGACGGCACTGGAAGAGATGGCTGGCTGAAGTGAGGCTGTGAGGTATGGGAGGAGGTGAAGAAAGCATTCCGGGCCACAAGAATGACAAGTACAAATGCTCTGATGCTAGAACATTGCCGGCATATTCTTTGCAACCAGCAAGGATGGGTTTCTAGCGTGGAAGGAATGAAGGAGAAAGTTAGAGGTTGGTGCAATCAAGTATAGCCCAACAGACTAAGGTAAGAAGAGTGAATTCATTTTATTTATTTATTTATTTATTTTTTTTGTGGTACGCGGGCCTCTCACTGTTGTGGCCTCTCCCATTGCGGAGCACAGGCTCCGGACGCGCACTCTCAGTTGCCATGGCTCACGGGCCCAGCCGCTCCGCGGTATGTGGGATCTTCCCGGACTGGGGCACGAACCCGTGTCCCCTGCATCGGCAGGCGGACTCTCAACTACTGCGCCACCAGGGAAGCCCATAATTCATTTTAAATGACATGATTTTGAGCATGGTTACAGCACAATTAAATTTAAAAGATTACTCTAGCAGCTATGTGAAAAACCTAGTCAGCAGGTCAACAGAGGAAGCAGGATGACCCACTTGGTTAGGGGGCCTACAACAGCAGGTTAGGTGAGAAGTGATGGTGACATAGACTAGAGTGATCATGGGAGAAGTTGCTGAACTGATAGACTTTGAGGATAAAAGCCAATTCTGATGGATTAGTTGCGAGACATAAGAGAGTGAGAGGATACAAAGACAGCTCCTAGGTCTTTGACAACAGTAACTAGGCAAGTGGCATTATATTCACAGATGGATAAATCAGTTAAGAATGAGTTTGGGGGAGATGATTAAAGGTTCTGTTTGGGAAATGTGAAATTTGAGGTGCATATTAGTTATCCATTTAAACAGGCTGAGTAGACAGCTGGGTATTAGACTCTGAGGTCCAGGTGAGAGACAGAGGCTGTTTAAGGGGATCATTTAGGAAATAAGTGGAGATAAAGAAGTCAGAGGATGGAAAATAAATGCAAGTTAGCTTTTTAAGGACAGGAAAGAACCTACCAAATGAGAATGAGAATGGGGAAGAAAAGCAGACTGTGGTCTTTTGGAGGCCAACCAAAGAGTGTTACAGGAAAGTGGGAGTGGTCAACTTTATTGAATGCTGCTGTGAGGTCCAGTATAATAAAGACTGAGAATTAAGCACTTATAGAATATTCACTGAAAAAGAAACAACTTCAGTTTTCCTTTTGTTTCTCCTTCAAGGGAAAACTGGGGACCATTCTGGTATCATAAAGGTATCTTGTGTTCTATTTATCTCTCCTTTCTCATTTTTTTAACTGTTAATCTTTCTTTTCTGAAGAAAAGAGCCAAATAAACATGCACACACAGAGTAAAAAGTCAATCAGATTCTCGCTGCCTGTAAATTACATAAAAATTTACCAACTCTTGAGTAGAAATTAGTACGCTGGCTAGAGAGCTCTTCGAAGGAAATTTGCCATGTACTAGGGATGTCTGGAATGTATGTCTTGACTCATGATATAATTGCTCTTTGTAGAATTAATTCATTTTATGTTAACACTGTTAATTTCACTGGCATCTAATTTTCTACCTATTTGTCAACTGTCTTCAAAGATAGGAGATAGAAATTCTTTCTAAAGACTCTGTGAGCACTTCCTGCTACCACATTTATTTACCACACTAACTGTACAAATTAAGGTGAAATAAAAGAAGTTCATTTTTGGCCAACATATTGACTTTTGACCATATTCTCCAAACCTGTTATTGATAACTTGCTTTGTTTTGTTTCCCACTATTTGATAATTACATTCCCAGGTTTTATCTAAGCACTGATGGATTCTGCTTTGTTAACTGGTAAGATATGAACTGTAGAGCCTCAGTGAAGAACAACGTTCAGCTTTTTCCACAGGTAATGATGTTTGGTAAAGGTGGCAAAGTCATGGGAAATGCTGCTCTCGGTCTGCTTTCTGGGCCAGTCTCGGTGATTCCATAATGACCACACTGGATTAAATGAAACCAGGGTTCACTTCAAAAATCATACTGCAAAGATTGGAGAAAGAAAAAACACAGAAACGGCACAGAAATTGGATGACAGAAAAAGGAAAACAACATGAAAGACTGAGATTCCACGTAAAAAAATGAGGAAAAGGAAATGACCTCCTTCCATGAAGTGCATTGTTTATGTCTTTACTGAGGAGCCCAAGTCAGGATGAATGAATTACAGAACCAGGATTACATCTTCCAAAAACTGTTGTCAACGTCACTTCAACAGAATCATCAACTATAGCTGTTATTTCAACTAGGGTCTCAATAATGATACTAAAAAGTTTAAAATATCAAGGTCATTGTCTAAAATTATATATAAACTCATACTGTTTGACAAATTTAACAAAAAGGGGAAAACGATGGTGAAATTCTCCATATCTATATCCCTTGTCCCCACTCTTTTCCCACCAGAGAAACTAAAAAATATATTCTATGCTATACAGATCTTAGAACTGCATATTTTGGTTTTGGAGCCTCAAGCTTCACCTTCACCTTTCATCATCTTTATGAGGACTCCTTTGTTCCCAGATACTGTTTACTGTTCTGAATATTTTCTCCTATTTAAAAAGAAGGAATTTTTTTAAAATGATGTTCTGATTTACATTTCCAAGATAGACTGACCATGTGCATATATCTCAGTTCTTTCTGGAGACATCATTAAAACAATAAAAACAAATAATTTATAAACTTATGTCACGTAAGATAATTAAGAATAAAAGGCATGCACAGGCAAGAAATATGACCAAAGTTTTGGAAGATGAAAAGCAATTGTAGAGTGTTAGCTGATGAAAGTGGGTGAAACAGACTAGAGTACACACGCATGGGGTTAAGTGAAAACAGGGCTTAATTTTTACTCAGAATCACCAGAAAGTCTTAGGACTTGAAATACTAGATATGCGAGAGAACAGGAGTTTAAGACCTGGGTTGAAAACAATAGTATTATTTGAAAGTGGCTCTCGTCCTTTTCCCCAGCTACATCACACCCACTTCAACAGAAACTGAATAGTCTAAGGAAATTTACGATAGCTAGCGCATGATCATTGGAATCCCAGAACAAAGACCTTTCTGTACCCATATATAGGATTCATGTTATGTATGGCCAGCTTCCTGTTCTCGCTAAAGCAGTGCCCACCTGTTGATAAGTCTCATTCATAGTCAGAGCTCCCAGTCTACTTGTTCTTATCTCATTCTTAAATCTGGATGGGTAACCAATCATTTTCTAATTCCAGTAGAACTTCAAGCTGAAAGAGTAACATCAAGATAAACAAGGAGGTGAAAATGAGAGAAAGGATAATTTAAGGAAGTGAGAATTAATTTTTTTTGGTAACACCCTCAAACATGTATACCCTGAGATATTCAAGGAGAAATGATCCATTAAACAATAGGATAACCTGAAAAAAGAATTAGAGAAAAGAAGTTGCTCATGGAAATTAAAAAGGTAATTTCTCAAAGATCCAATTAAAAAATTTAGGAGATAAAAGTTTAGGCAATCCCCTAAAAATAAGAACCAAGAAACAGAAACAAAAAATATGAACATTAAGAAACATAGTTACTAACCCAGAAAATACAATGTCTGCCTAATAGGAGATCCAGAAAGAACTGAAAAATAAAGGATAAAATGGTCAAGAAAAAAAAGACAAGATAATTTTCCAGAGCAAAAGAACATAACTTTAGAACAAAAGATTCATGGTGCTTACAAAATAATAAATGAAAAATGTCAGAATATATGCTGATATTTTTCATGTATTGTGAAATGTCGCAGTAAACAGAAGATACTAAAAGCCTTCAGAAAGGAAAAATATTGGTCACACTAACAAAAACATCAGATCAACATCATATTTTTCACAGATGCGAGAAGATGATGAATCGATGGAATTGAAATATAAGGGAGATGACTTCCAACTTACAATTTTGTTTGCAGCCAAATTATCAATCAAGTAGAGGGGTAAAATGGAGCATTATTATACGCACATACATTTAGAACTTTTTATCCCAGAAACTTTATATCTGATGCAGACCCCTGCCCCTCCTTTTTTTTTCTAGGAAGTTCTTGATGTGATTCTGGAGCAAAACAAGGAGATAAAGCAAGGAGGACAATATAGGAAATAGTGATTCTCTCGACCCTGGAGAACCATAAAGGGACATCCTAGAATGTCGGCAGGACTAACTAAACCAAATGAAAGCAGGAGAACAGAGGACTAGGGAGCAGGTATCAAGGGAAGTCGGATTGTGGAGATCTGGTTTATTCTTGAGAATTTACAGAGATAATAAGGCAAATAACATGAAGAAGAAAGACTAATGAAAAGGCAGTTGGAAAGCTCAAAGCTACACAGAAATTAAATAAGGAGCACCTTATTTAGACTATGCAGAAAAAATATATAGACATATTTTAACATAAAAATCATCTATTGATTTTCAGTTTTTAGGATTAACCAACAGGTAAAGCAAAACAGCTATGTGTGTATGTGTTTATATACACATACATATATACACACATGTATTATATATATTTAGAGTAAACACACAGATAACAGAAATTGGCAGCTGTGTGTGACAGAAGAGAGATGTCATCCTCATCCGACAAGGCAAGTGTTAAGAGACACTATTTATAGTTGATTGAGAAAAGAGGTGTAAGTTAACTATTTAAAGTTTAAGAATATCTGTTGGAAGAACTTAAATGACTTATGTCACTATATTACAGGTGAGGGAGGGGTAGAGGGGAGGGTGCTGGGCTGGCAATACCAGAACTAAGTTTCCAGTTTCCAAGTTAATGATATTTAAAGTTGATAAGTCAGAAATGGCACTATAATAATATTTGATATACAGAAGTATAATAAATACTAGAAGGCTATTAAAAAAACAACAGATTTTAAGGAAATCTTTTCTGAGTGAAAAGACTGGGCACAGTACAGAGGACTGGGCTCTGGATGGTTGCTTTCATTATTCTCTTGTACTCTTTTAGCCATCAGGTATGTGTTATATCAATACAAATTTAAAAATATATATGCATATCAATCTACCTGTATCTCTATCTACAAAAGCAGGTTTGTGCAGACAGAGAAATCATATGAATGACTGAAATTCTATCATTAGGTAATCACCAGGAGATGTACATAAAAAAACACAATGCTTAAAGGATTTTAAAGTGGCTCCCTCTGAGTAAAAGGACAGACCTGCAGTTATCATCACTGCTCTTTTAGGAGCGGACACCCATCTTCTCAATAGGAAGTTCTCCTTCCACAAAGTACAAGGAAGAGAGGAAAGTCATTTCTAAAGCTGCTACTTTGTATCTCCATATTTTCTCCTCTAATAATCTATCTGAATGTCAAGAACTATATCCTCCCAGGGGTGGTATATTGTATTTCATACAGAAAAACATTAGTCGGAGCTCAAGGAGTTAATGCATTTCCTTCTCAGGTTGAAATGCTACCTTAATTATATGGTGTTTATTCTTGGCATTTCCAGTTTCCTAAAGAGACAAGGTTACTTTGCAATCTCTTTGTGCTCATGTATGTGTGTAGGGTCTTGTTGAGGAGGGTAAAATGCTTCCGACTTACCACACTGAGAGAAAGAAATCATAAATCAGCAGGTCAGTCAGGTACTATTATTTCACCTTTAACGTTATTATGTTTCCAATGTAATATTTCAATGGATTTCCTTCTGCATAATAATTTATCAAGAATTACCAAAACTCTTAATGAGCTCAGAGAACTTTGGCTCCAATAAAATGAAACCTTTATCACAAATTGGTTGAGCCCATGACTGCAACGTAATCATTCAACTGTATATAAGTCAAGATGTATTTTTACTTCGTAGGAGTAAGTTCCCAGGGAAGGTAAACTCATTTTAAAACTTTGGGCCATTAAGCCTTAAATGGCAGAATATTGGTGAAATAAAAATGACCAGGACTCGGGGAACTTGCAATCCAGCCATGGTTCCACAAGAAACAACTTATGTGACCTTGGGAAAATCTTCTAACCTTACTTGGTTTCACTTTACAAATGTCAAAATGAGAGCTAGGTCTAAATAAAGGCTTTCTAAAAATCTGCCATAGTTCTAAAATCATATAAATTTGGAAGAGTTAACTTACACTTTTCAGTGGCTACTGCCATGTAGGTTATATACTTTTTTTCCTAGAAATTCTCCTCTATGGAAATATTCATTAAATTGTCCATCATCAGAAAAACAGAAAGAAGTTTTTCAAATGACTTAGGCAAAAACTTTTAGCATTGTGTGCTCATTACATGCCAGGGATGATGCCATTTAATCCTCAGACTAACCAGGTGTGACTTAGGTACTGTAATTCCCATTTAATAGATGGGAATAATGAAACTCAGAAGGACTGAGTAATTTTCTCAAGATCACATAGCAGATGAGGTACAAAGAAGCAGAAACTGAACATGAGTATGTCTACATCCACAGAACCTGACCTCTATCTTTTTGTTTAACCATTTAATACACTTAAGTTTCATACAGTTAAATATAATCCTGTAACACCTAAAGAATCAAGCTCTTTCCTACATACTATGGAATATACACTGCCCAACTAAGAATACAAAGGAACAGAGATTTGTCCTTTGCTCAGTCCTTAGCTCCAGACAGAATCGGTGGCCCAAAGCTACTATTAGTCCTGCATGTGCTTACCTTATGAATCAGCAACAATGACAGGGGGTTATTAAATACCAATTCTCTCCCCCCAAGAGAACACAATGAACAATAGTTGGAAAAGTTTATCAGAAGAGGGAATGCAACAAATATGTGGCATCTCTTATGACAGTTTAAACACTGAGCTTCCAGTATGGGAATCATGAAATTATGCATTTGAAAAGAAGTACAATATCTTTAAATTCACCCTTAAAAATACTTAGGTCAATTTCATATTAGACCATGTTGTTGGATTGACCCTCTAAGATGCTAATAAGAACTTTAAATTCCATTAAGTATTATTGAAAAAGGGTAAGAGATTTAAAACTAGGACATGCTTCCCCTGGCCCCCCTCAAACACACACCCAAAGCTACAGAAACCATGTCCTATACAAAGCTTCAAGACAAAAAGAGAACTTGATTCTTCAGGAACATTCAGTTTGTTGCCATAATGGATGTTGAATAGAGGTCACTCATTCATTTACTTTAAAAGGTTTTGGTAACAGTGAATCAGGTCAAGATGAACCACTCGTCTAGGATCATTACTGGAAACATAAACCATCTAACAGTATTAGAAACAGGCTGATTTATTATAAAAAAGAGATTAGTCAGGAAATAAAACTGCTGAAGATGGGCACTATAGCACAAGCAATAGAGTAAAAGAAAAAAAAAGATTACCCTCAAAAAATCTAGAAGGATATTTTCCCCTGAAATATTTATAAATTGCATCTTATGTATTAATGTGCATTAGAAGTTAGCTAGATACAGTAAGTAAAAGTGCAAAAATGTTCTTTTTTTTTAAGGACAATAAACAAAAACATTAAAGAAAAATATTGCTGAATAGTAGAAAAGGAAGACTAAACCTTCTTAGTGTTCCTACAATTAAGGGTCTCATAAAGAAAGAGACAAATTCTTGAGGGAAGATGGGATGTTTCTGATATTATGCGTGATTTTATTTGTAGAATGAACTGATTTATGAACTTGTAATGAATGACAGAAAATTTTCTTAATTCTTCTTTTAATCCTCATGAGTTATGTGAATAAACTTGGAAGGAGGCTATAACTCATAAAGTCTTTATAAAGAAATAATGTAGATTGAGTTTTCAACCCAATTAGAATCATGCAATTTTAGAGCCAAGGTTGCTTTTTAAAGAGATAAGAACAGTTCATAAAGAATTGACCCTAAGTGATTAAATAAACTGGCTAATTTGCCAATTCTTATGGCATTTTTCTCTTTCCATAAATAACTGCAGAGTAAAACTTACCACCATTCTTTTCATCTGGAGTTGAAAGAAAATAGAATTAACAGGTCAAGAGAAATTTTAAATAACCTGGGTCATTAAAAATGTGAATGTTTGTTCATACACACACATACAAACTTGTTCATACGTTTTTAAACTTGAATGAAGTATACTTCGAATGGAATAAAGATGACTAAATTAACCTCTCCTTTAAAGAGAGGAAAGAATGAGGAAAATGTTAGGGGACATCACCCTCCTGTCATTTAACACAGCTATCAAGTGTGAAAATTTGTTCTGCTCTCTTACCTATCAATCTAATCCATCTCGCAGATCTGCTTAGCCCATCTAATGTATTGCATAACTTTCCCAATATCTGAACCAAGTTAATGTCTTGTGTATTTATAGCTGAAAAATTTTAAACATAGCCCTAACTGTGGACTAGTAACACTGCAATCCACTATTATATCAAGAGAGGAACTAGAATGCATTGTTTTCTAAGGTCCAAAGGAACAATGGCACAAAACATCTAAAAAATGCAATCAGGATGAATAATGTAAGTGGTATGTTTTTTTCTACAAGGTCTTAAGGCTCCATATTTAAGAAAGAAAAAAAAGTAGATCAAATTCAAAATATACTATATATTTTCAGATATCAAAGAAAATTTAATCTATGGTAAATTCTTACGTGAGCATTGATTACATATTGACAAAAATTCATCTCATAATAATATTTGTTCTACATTTAATTTGCCTTCCACTATAGCAGATTTGATTTTTAATCTTCTCCCTCCTTGTTCTATGCTGCCAAAGAAAAGGAGGAAGTAGAAAAAAGAAAAGGGAGAGAAAAAATTCTATAAAGGAAATATGGTTAAAGATTTATGTGGGGAACAAAAAGGATCTCTTGAATGTTTTTAATCTTCTATTTCTACACAAGCCACTACATCAGTGCTTCCCATATTTCTCAATAGACTAATTTAAATATATTGTGATTTTCATAACTATTAAGTGTTTGTTAGACAGCTCCAAATTAACAATTTATAAAATATACTTTAGAACTATGCTTTCAGTTAATGAATATACTAGAAGCTGTGAAAATTAATTCCTTTCAGACTGTCACTCTTGCTCAGTATTTATTTTTTGCCTGAAACATTCCCAGGCTTTTTTTTTTAAATAATAGCTTGATGGGTTTTGACTCTGTCGGTATCATTTATCTGTACTAACACTAGAAAAGAGGACATATACACAGATATAGTATCTCAGCATCTTTTAATGTTTCCCCCAAATTACTGTCAGTGTGACATTATTTCCTTTAGGGACTACTGGATTTTTTTTTTTTTTTTTTTTTTGTCTACCCTGTGAACTAGTGGAGGCCAGCAGCGTAACATTTTGATCAAATAGAAATTCTAAGCTTTTAAAATTATCATACTCAGCAAAATTTCAACTAACAGTCAGAAAACTTTGCTTCTGATCCTGGTTCTACCTATAACTAGTCATGTGATCTTGGGCAAGTTATTAAACTTGGCTCCCGCTCGCTGGAATACAGTTTCTATAGTCATGTCATCTCTAAAAGAGTTTAAGGTAATTCATTTTAAAAATGCTCTGCCTTGGGCCTCCCTGGTGGCGCAGTGGTTAAGAGTCTGCCTGCCGATGCAGGGGATACGGGTTCGTGCCCCGGTCTGGGAGGATCCCATATGCCGCGGAGCGGCTGGGCCCGTGAGCCATGGCCGCTGGGCCTACGCATCCGGAGCCTGTGCTCCGCAACGGGAGAGGCCACAACAGTGAGAGGCCCACATACCGCAAAAAGAAAAAAAAAAAAAAAAAAAAATGCTCTGCCTTATAAAGTACAATGCTCCATGCTCTGGAGCAAGAAGTCCTCCAATTTCAACATTTTGTTATTATGACAGAGCTTTAAATCCACATTATGAATGCAGTGGTCATAACTGTGGAATACTTGCAAAAAAAGTAAGTACTGAAGGTGTTGCACAATTTATATGGTCAGAAAACACAGCTGACTGAGCCTTCTACATATTTATAATATGGGCTTACATACATTTTTGCAATTCTATTTAACAAAAGACTATCTCAATCTCATAAAAATGATAAACACTTAAAACCATTGGTACCCTCATCAAATCGCAGTGAAACCAGGTGAATTGCAAAGGACCACAGCACTCATTATGGAATTGTATCTTATTTATAATGAGAAATTGCCATAATAATTCTATTATCTTTGGTTTTCAATAATCAAAAACATTTTAAGTGTAGATAACCTCGTGCCATCAACTAAAATTACATTCAAAGGCAGCATGCTCAGGCTAAACATAAAACCTGAAAAACAGTTTTAAACCATTGAATGAATAACCACACTCCAGATAGGGAGAGACAGATAATATCACATTAGAAATGTGCTGTTCATAATTAAGGAAGGCATGGAGTCTTGTTTGGAACATTTCACTGATGTTTCTCTGTCTCACTGAAACTGTGCTCATTAAAATCTCAGGTTGAACAAGAATGAGTAAACCTTGATTGGACTATATAATAACCCACAGTAAAGGAATTAAGTGTAGCTGACCCAGTTAGATAAAATGGGATAAACTTTTTTGGCAAATAAGTCTAAACATGATAAACATGCGGATGAAATAATTTTGACATGTTTGCTTCTGTCATTTATATTTACACTTAATATAATATATTGGATTCTCAAGATACAGCTTCAAGAGAATGATGAATTTCTCCCCAGATAAGCTGACTGCAAATCTAACAGTTGATTTCCGATGGATGATGTCACGTAAGGTTGGAGTCATTGCTCCATGAACTAGTTTCCTCTTCTTGCTAGTCATAGCAAGTATGTATTGAGTACTTACTATGTGCCTTGACATTAGGCTAAAGCTCTCCATCCATGGTTTTATTAAATCCTCCTAAATACTCTACAAAATGAGTGCTTTCAAAAAGGGAATTTTCAGAAAGGGAAACACATTTTGGCAAAACGCATGCCACAAGCAAGTGGTGGAGACGGGCTATCCCTGGCAGCTTTGCTTCTCATCATTGCAAATTTCCACAGAAGAAAAATATGGAGGTTACAGAGCCCTCAGTCTTCGTTTCTCCTCGCAGTATGAAGGGTGAAATTCGACTTGAACACCAAATCATCACCCTCCCTCACTTCCACCTTGATCACACGTGGCTCTCGAGCCTACTGTAAAAATTCTCCCTGCCACCGCCGTCTAACTGAAAACCTTTCTGCTTTGTAGAATGAACTGATTTATGATCTTGTAAAGAATGACAGAAAATTTTCTTAATTCTTCTTTTAATCCTCATGAGTTATGTGAATAAACTTGGACGAAGGCTATAACTCTATAAAGTCTTTATAAAGAAATAATGTAGATTGAGTATTCAACCCAATTAGAATCATGCAATTTTAGAGCCAAGGTTGGTTCCCCTGTACCTCCCCTATTAAGAACATTTCCAGGCACATATTAAACATTAAAGAATAGAGAAAAGGAAACATTTCTCTACAATAATTCCCTTTCTGTGTAGGATAAAAATTACTATCAGCTTCCCTCCCCTAAAACACCGCGACACAGTCGGGCCCATGACGGAGCCACCGTGTGCAAGATTCTCATGGCATGTGGGTGACACGTCATGATTAGGCCGAAAGTAACTTTTATTTTGGAGCTTATTTCAGTTAGGTCACCTGAAAATGAGAAACAAAATCTATTTCTTAATTGGAAGTCAGTATGAAATTATGATTTCTGACCTGGATCTGTTGCTGAAGCAAATTGATTTTGTGTTGTTGCTGCAGAAGCTGCTGCTGTTGTCTTGCAATCTGCGGAGAAATGGCACATGAAAAATTTAAGAGTATATTACAGTCCCAGGGGGAAATTACCAATGTTCTGTGTCTCAAAGTTTGATGTGACACTGATTAAGCTTATGAAAATAGATGTGCCTACGCCCCTACAGGACCAAATCCTTAAGTAGGATCAGACAAGAGATTTAGACTTCAGGAACAGTCAAATGAAGCCTAAGACACAAAACAGTGGTCCAATCCAGTGTGAAATGCTGGAGTTCCAAAAATCCCTCTTTCTGGCAGTATGTTAAGGAGGTACTACCTCTGATGTTTTCAGCCCTTGGAAAAGAAAGAGAATATTTCATAAACAGGAGGGTGTGTGCCAAAGAGTTCAGAGTAGGACAAGGTACTTTAAGATGCTCCATTCCTTAGTGAGGTTCTGGCATGCTTTTGTGTCTTGGTAAACACTGCCATTTCTGCCTCACAAACTGACTGCCGAGTCCTCAACACGTTCAATTCTGGTCTCTACTAACAGGATTCTTAATAAAGTCAACAGTCACTTCCAATTTTTTAAATTCTGAAGTGTTTTCTAGTCCTCACCGCTTGACTTTTCATCAGATTTCAATACTCAAGTGCTTTCCCTTGATCCTGAACTTTCTCCCTTGGCTTCTATGACACCACATTTTCCCTGTTTTGCTCCTATCTCTGAGTCTGATCCTTCCCAGTTACTGTCAATGGCTCTCTCCTATCACACAATGTTGAAGGCTCATTTTAGACTCTATTCCTTTCTCTCTATACCTACATCCACACGTATGCCAAGTGATTACAAATTTGTTTCTCTAGCCTGGATCTTTGCTTTAAGCTTTAGACCCATTTATCCAACAACATTCTCAAAGGCACTCCAAATTCAACAGATTCAAAACTAAACTCAGGAATTAGCCCTCAGTGTGGTCATCCTAAGTGTTAAGCCAGACAGGCACAACTGCCCCCTGTTTTTCGCTCTCATAACATCCTCTTCCTACTTGATACTATACCACATGCTATGATGTTATATTTATTTTTGTTTTTGCTTTAATTAACAGGTTTCTGTCTCCGAGGTAGAAATTCATAAATACGGTGAAGTTAGGGGTCACGTAGATTTTGCTCTCACCATTTGCGCAAAGCCTGATGCAAAAGGAGTACAGAGTGAACACTTGATGAAGAGCGCATGAGTGAAGAGACAAGAAGAAAATTCTAAACACTTCATGAGATAGGGCAGGAAACCTTCTCCCAAGAATGTAACTTCTCACCTCATGAAACTTATAGCTGCCTTATAAATACGCTCTAATTCTTATTCTCAATGCTATGATTACTATCATTTTCATTAGGAAAGTATATCCCTTAACCTCTGTATCAGAAAGCAAAAAATTCAGGAAAAAATTTATGCAGAGTTCATTACTATGAATGAAAGTAAAGAACCTATATGATGAGGTTGGATCTATATGGCTGCACAATGCATTTTTTATTTCCCCTATGTACGCTGGTACAATTATAATTATTTTAATGCTTTTGTTTTATCTTAGGAATACAGCCTAAAGAAATTCCTTTTTCTCTCTTTGAAGAAAAGTCAGAAAGGAAAAGGTAGAAAACGAAATACCACTCTCTTCCTTAAGTCCAGTTCTTTCCTCCCACATATCAGTATTTCAGCTGATATTTAAATCCTTTTCTAAGTGCCTTAAGATTTTATTAAGAAACTAACCACCTCATAGCCCTCCACACTTCCTCCTGTTCTAAGTCACTGCTGCCTCTTGCCTGGATTGCTGTGATAGCGTCCTATCTGCTCTTTCTGCCTCTGCCCTCGCTCCCTGCAGCCTACTATAAACCAGCACCAAGAGAGATCCTTTTAAAATATAAGTTGTGTTGTGTTATTCCTCTTTTCAAAAGCCTCTGTCTCGCTCAGAGTAAAAGCCAGTTTCCATATGATGCCTGCAAGGCCCTGTATGAGCTGGCCTCCTGCTATCTCTCTGACATCATCTCTCTCCCTTCCCTTTGCCACTCCGTTTTCCTGTCTGTTGAACACACCAAGGGTACTCCTAGTTCCCGAGGGTACTCCTGCCTCCGGGCCTTTGCACTTGCTTTCCCCTCCATCTGGAACACTCTTTTCCTAGATAACTGCATTGGTCACTCCCTCACCTCCTACAAGTCTCTGCTCAGCTATTACCCTATCAATGAGGCTTTCCCTGAGCAGTCTTTCTTTTTTTTTCTTTTGGCTGTGTTTGGTCTTCATTGCTACGCATGGGCTTTCTCTAGTTGTGGCGAGTGGGGGCTACCCTTTGTTGCAGCGCGTGGGCTTCTCATTGCGGTGGCTTCTCTCGTTGCAGAGCACGGGCTCTAGGCATGCGGGCTTCAGTAGTTGTGGCACACAGGCTTAGTTGCTCCGCAGCATGTGGGATCTTCCTGGACCAAGGCTCGAGCCCGTGTCCCCTGCATTGGCAGGCAGATTCTTAACTACTGCGCCACCAGGGAAGCCCTGAGCAGCCATTTTAAAAGAGCCTATCTCTCTACCTGGCACCCTCATCCCTATTTTTCTGCTTCATTTTCAACATATATTTTACTTATTTATTGTCTATCTCTTCCCAACTAGAATTCAATACATGAGGTATTTTGGTCTGTTTTATTGCTTGCTGTATCCCATTAACTAAAACAGAAGCTGGCATCAAATTGGTGCTCAACAGAAAGTTGCTGAAAAGATGAATGTGGAATGGAGCACAGAGTAGGAACACACTGTACTGACTAGGGAGTGCTGGGAGTAGGGTCAGAAAAGGAGTTCTCAAGGTGAGAGAAACCTAACCTGAATCTTAAGGAATAAATACTCAATGTCCTTCAGAAATATCCCTGTGTCCCGATGAAAAGATCAGTGACTACCAGAGTGGCGATGCCGCGAGCCAGCACTGCACGGCGGAGAGGATCTGGGAGAGCAGAACGGGCTCCAGGAACCTGACCGGTAGCTCTCAGGAGGGATCTTCTCTCAGGCTGCATAGGCAGCATTGCCTGGCATCTCTCCAATACAGCAGAGAATTTCTGGAAGAACCTAAAGATTTCTGAAGTTCTAAGGAGAATGTCAGAGTAAGTAAAAAATCCTAGAATCTGTTGATGATATTTGAGGATGGGCCAGAGTGTGAAAGAGAACGTAAGGAACCTTGCTCCCCGTTAGTAATTGCTCAGATTTTTTAGGATGAGCATGTCCTCAGGCCCATTGAAGTATGGATTCTCTACAAAGAAATACCCCCAGCTGAGCTCCAGTTTCAGAGGTTCCTAGGATCTCCTGAATTCAGATGTCTGAAGGTATTGAGGGTTATGAACAAGAAAAGAGTGGTCTTCTTCTAGACTGTCCTGGGCAATCATTCTGAGCTGTTTCATCACAGGGGTAGAGCAAGAGGAATAAGGGCCATCCCCAGTAACAGGCTAAATATATACTTAAGGAAGATGGTGACGCATTTCATTAAAAATAAAAACATCATCTTTCAAGCAGAGAGGAACCATCAAGAAGAGAAAAGTAAACAAAAGGAAAGGAAGGCTCCTCAAAGGTAATCTGAATGTTTCTCCACCTCTTTCAACTCTGCTAGTTTACACTTTGACAGCTGTCTAGAAGGTTTTGCAGTATTTGTGTAGATACAAAAGTACCCTTGACTAAATAACGGCCCTCCCCCACTTAAGATGTGAGTGCACGAAACCCAGAACATGCGATGGTAAACTAAGTTAGTCCTAGAAAAGATGTGCCATCTTTATATGTAAGCTCACCCTAGGACACCTTCTGTCTTTTCTTCCCATTACTACCAATCCTCTTTTAAGTAATACTTCTTATGCATTACCTCCATTTCCCCACTATGCATCATTCTTCTACATGTCAATTCTTATTATCTGATTTCTGCTACTAAAGCTCCAGAGAAGCCACATGCTTAAAGGCTGACAATGAGAATCTAAATGACTACTCTAGTAGCTTCTTGCTTCTGGATATGTTCATTTTCCTCTCTCTACCAGCTATATGCCAGCATCTCCCAAGGATCTATCTTCCCTTAATTCCTTTCCATTTTCTCATGATATCACCACTACTCTCATTTAAGGCCTACAAACCTGTCATTCCTCTGCATGAAACACCTTGGCCCTAGATATTAATACCTCTGCCTCTCATATGTCATTTAGATATGAGCTTAACTGCCAGATCCAACCACCCAAACTAAGATGGCAACCCAAACTTGTCATGTTAATCAATATTTATTAAATTACTCTCATTACATTTTTTCAAATTACTTATCACTATCTGAAATTATTTTGTTAATTTTTCTTTTCCTTTGTTAATTGTCTCTCTTTCCACTAGAAATTAGGGGCTTTGTCTTTCTGGTTAATTGAGGTAACTTCAGTAGTTAACACAGTGCCTGGCACACAAGAAGCACTTGATTATTATTTTTTGAATAAATGAATGAAACTGACTTTCTCCAGTGGTTTAAACAACCATCTCTATGTAGCTAATCTAGGAAATTAGGCTCAGGCCTCTCTCCCAAACTGTTAATTGAGATTTCTATTCTCTCACATACTTTCAGATGGACAACCTGACAACAGCTCTAATTCAGCATAATAAAACCACCTGCTTTTCCAAATCTGCCCTCCTCGTGACCTTCCCTGCTACCCAGGCTCAACACTTTTCCTCTCTCTTTAGCCCACTTGAAATTCTTCCACCTATTTATCCCTTTTTTCTCTTTCTCCATGGTCATTGCCCTATATGGTTTAGAGTCTCACATCTTATTTAGATCATCATAATAGCCTCCTAACCAAACTTCTTGCCCCATGATTGGAAATTGACTTCACTTGTTGAATCCTACCTAACCTTCAAAGTTCACACCAAACACATTGAATGAAATCTTTCATAATGTCCCTGAATGGAAATGTTCTCTTGACTCTCCATGGTTTTTTTTGGTACTTTGCTCATGAATTTCACCTTGATTATAGTCACTTCCAAGTTATGTACCACTAAAATAGTTAATAAGCTTTTTCAGATGAGTTTTTTGCTCACTTTGGTGTTTTGCCTTTTTATTTACTTATGCAAGGCAGGGGGGAGAAGATTTTACTGATCTTTGTTTGCCTCCAAGAGTGACCTATATGTTGCAGGCAGAACAATACTTGTGGAATCTGACTGTGTTCTCTAGTTCTTACTCACCTGTTCTTGCTGCTGCTTGGCCAGCTCCATTTGCTGGCGCTGTTTCTCAATCTGAGATGCAGCCAGTTTCTTCTGCTCATCATGGGCAGCCAACAGCTGCTCTCGCAGACTGGTTAGCTGATTGATCATCCCCATGAGCTGTCTCTCCTTCTCAGCGAGGCTTTCGGGAGTCCCTGAAAATAAGATGGCAATAAAACATGTAAGAAAAGAGAAATAAGAAGAGAGTGGTTTTTCGATGACAATGACTCTGGTGTATAGAGAATTATTACATGAATAAGGTTTGACACACAAACATATACTTACCTTCTGTTAGATTATAACTCAACAGTAAAAAGTGATGACTATTTACTCATTACAAAATATCAGGATGAACAAATATTTTGATTGGTTTTATTTATGATGAGTAATGATCTGTAGCTGTTTTCCCCCTTTTATTTTATAAGTAAATAAAAAACTGTTGGCTGAGCATTTATTATTCTTAATGTTCTAAGCTGGGGTTTGATGGAAATAAAAAGAGGCTTAAAGCACAGTTCTTGGCCCTAAGTAGTTTTTTTTAATCAAAGAGGCAAGACAAAACATGAAAATTTAATAACCACAATTATTAAGAGATCAAGGGTATTATTATCAGTGATACGATTCTTCTTTTCTTAAAAAGAGAATCTTGAAGAATCAGAATTAAGGAATTCTACATTTAAAAAGGAAAACTCTATTAGTTAATCAAGTTTTAGACTGTTTTCTCATATGCCACTCAGAAGCTTTCTTCAAAAATAGAATATAGCTAGCAGAAAAAATATTCAAGTTTGAGAATATAAATTTATGCTCTCATGAAATAATGAAATGTAGTTGGAAAACTAACTGATCACATTATGGCCACCCAAGATTACAGTTAAATCCAAGATTATAGTAGTTAGCATCATATGTTGTATCATTATTGATGTAGTTATTTATTTATTGAATCTCCCAGTAGAGTATAAACTCCATGATAGCAGAATTCTAGCTTTTTTTGTTTAATACTATGTCCCCAGAGTAATGCCTAGCACATAGTAGGCACTCCATAACCTTTTATTAAATGAATTAAATACACTTCTTAACATGAGAGAGAAGTCCTTAATTGAGTGATAATGTATGATTCTATGCAAATAGATAAATAACCCTTATTAGGATTACTTAAGGATGCCTTCAAATGCATTTGAAATAACAAGAAAAAATCTTTGGAAGCTTATATTTCCCCAATATTGTTCTATTCTACCAAAATGCAATAGATATATGGCTTGAAGTTACAATCAAAATCACAGTAAATTTCTGGGAGTTTTGATATAACTAAAGGAAAAGTAAAAGGAAGGAAGAGTCATTCAGGAAAGAAAAAGTCCTAGAATTTTGATGCTGAAAGTAAACTAGAGATTATGTTTCTTCCCTCAAAAAAATTACCACACATTTAATTCAAAGCAACAGTCAATCTTGGCCAGGATGTTTTTTTTTTCTTTTATTGTTGGTGTTCCTTAGATTATCAGTGTTATAATTTGGACAGGACTCGACTTGGTTTAATTTTTTTTATGGAAATGTTGTTGCTTTCAACTGGTAATCCACCTGAAGGATCCAAAAGTCATTGTTATGTTGCCTTTAAAAATTCTGCCTAATGAAAGTGCCTCAAGCAGCCGCATAACACAGGGAGATCAGCTCGGTGCTTTGTGACCACCTAGGTGGGTGGGATAGGGAGGGTGGGAGGGAGACGCAAGAGGGAGGGGATATGGGGATATATGTATACATATAGCTGATTCACTTTGTTATACAGTAGCAACTAACAAACCAATGTAAAGCAATTATACTACAATAAAGATGTAAAATAATAATAATAATAAAATAAAATTGGAAAAAAAAAAAAAGAAAAGAAAGTGCCTCTATTAGAGTGTAAGCTCCAGAAGGGCAGAAATCTGTCTACTCCATTTGCCACCATTACATCTCCAGAACATAGCACATGGCAAGACAGATAGCAGTATTTGTTGAATGAATTGAAAATATAATGAATAGAAACAAACTTAAGTTATTCTAAATTTACAACTAAAGCTTTTTTTAATGGCAGTCTTATCCAACTAGAGTAAAAGTCAGACCCCCTCATCAGAAGGTATGAATGGCATTATTCTATTTCATCAAAGGAATATTTAAGTTATCTAACTTACAAACATCTGTGCATTGGTCTTTTTCATTGACAACGAATGCAATCAAACTTTGATAAAATTTAGTTATATATCCTCTACTGCAATATAGATACTCTTAGAAGTTGGAATCTATTAAAATTACATAAGGAATGCTATCATGTATTACATGACAGTATAAATTGATATTCTAGTGTACACTGCTAATATGATAAATATTCTTACCTTCTTTCAGATTTTTGTAATTTATTTTGAAAAAATAGTTTAATTCTTTTTGCTTCAATATCGTAAAAGGTGGACTTTGGCTTGGATTTTAAAATATATGTACTATGGAAAGCTATCAGGATTTTTTTTTTTTTTTTTTTTGGCTGCACCGCTTGACTTGTGGGAGTTCCCCGGCAGTGAAAGCACCAAGTCTTAACCACTGGACTGCCAGGAAATTCCCGTGAAAGCTATCAGTTTTAAGGGCGACTATCAGAATGAAATGGAACACTTGAAAAGTAGCTATGGTCTTTACCATTGTTACCCCATGGCTGGATATTTTGTTTCTGGGACATTATGAACAAGATGTATGCATTGTCATTTGTACAGTGAAAGCAAGGGTCGTTCTTACCTTTTTTAAAAAGTATGGTTCTATATAATTTCTTACTATAAACGTCTACCTTTTAATGGAGATTGTAATTTTATAACCTTTTCCCAAGATTATTCCATCCGATTACTTGGGTATTGTATTTAAAATGTAAAAAACAGTTTTGTTTTGTTTTGTTTTTAATATCACATTCAATTTACTGCATTTAGAGACTGGAATGTAGTCAATAATAGCCATCTCAAAACATGGCATATCTTGGTCATCCATTCATCAAATACATACTGGGTTCCAAACTTTGGGCCTACAGTAAGCTAGACAGTCTACAAGGAAAGTTCACCATGGAGGCAGGCTAATGATGGGTGCATCTCAGAGGGACTCTTCATCTAGCTGTGGTGGGTCTGAATATGTTTTCATGTTTTAAAGGATTTTAGAGATCACCCATTCCAACTTTACTAAGACGGACTACGAAGCATCATGTAAAGAGCACAGGCTTTGAAGGCAGACAGAATTAGAATCACATCTTGACCCTGTCACAACTAAAGTACGTGGTTTTGGATAATTAATCTCTCTCTCTGAGACTCAATTTCTTCCTACATAAAATAGGAATAAAATGACTCTGTTACAATAATTTTGTAAAAGATGTTAACAAAGTGGCTGTACATAAACAGGCATGTAATCAATGCAACTGTTTTTAAATGAGGGGATGAGGAAATAAACCAAAAGAGGTAACCTCATTTCCACAAGTCTTTGAGAGAATCAGGGCAACAAGACACCAAATCTTTTTAACTACATCAGGTTTCCCTAGTAAGAGAAATGTTAATTTAAAAGAGGAAAAGGTTTTAGGTAAATTATATTATCCAATGATCAGGATAGCGTAAGCTTTGGAGTCCACATCTACAAGAAAAAAACAATGGTTTTATAATTATTTTAATTTTAGAATCTTCACAACCCTCGGACAGATGAATACTTGTTAAATGAGTGAATGTATTTTTAAATGAGAAAAATGTTGAGGAGAGAATATTTTTATTTTCAAATATAAACCCTAGATTAAATATGCAAGTGTATCTGCTTAAAATATGCATTATTAAGTGCCTGCTGTAAAAGGTATATATAACTTCTTAACTGGTGAACTGGATTATCAATATACAAATCAATGAGAGCCAGTGGCTGATTGTTCTCTTCCCATCGCTTGCTGTGTTTATACACTGGCATAAGGACTCTGGCTTCCTAAGACAAAGCAAGTAACTGATTTGCAGAAAACATAAAATTGCTTTCTGCTTTTATAGACACTGCCAAACTTATTTTAAAAATTTATATTCTGTGCCTCAGTAGTCTTTCTTCAGTTCTTATGAAATAGTTTTTACAAAAAGTGAAAACATTACTCATAAGCAACTACAAGGAACTATAAAACAAGCTTAGTAGATTAAAAACATTAAACATTTACTTTATTTAGAAGTAAATGACTATATGTTATGTACCTTCCTTATGGTTGACTCTTATGTTAAACAAATTCCAGATACAACAGTTCCCTCAGAAAATAATCAACATTTCCAACCCCTCTGAAAAAATGTGAAGATATATATATATATAGATAGATAGATAGATTTTATGCACAAATGAAAGAGTCACAAGGTAATTAGCAAACCATGTGTTTCTTAAATAGTTACTGGACTTTTAAAAGAATGGGTTTAAAACAGCTTTCAAATTTATACAAACCCTTACATATCTAAATGCTGAAATTTTAGTTTCCGTGTTTTAAATTTATAAAAATCCAAGCGTACCTCTTACTATTATTACCTGGGACCTGATTCCTTTTCCAAGCCTGCTTATTTTCAAATCGTCTAATGTTATTTAAACAGAATCATCTCTTTCAAGCTATATACTAAATCTACATATCTCTTTCATCTCAAAATGTTATGTCACCTAAGAGAGGATCTACTTTAATCCTCGTGTTGAATCTACATAGCATGACTTTAATTCATGAGTTCTGAAAGACCATAGTATTGTGGAATGGATTATTTACTTGAATCCATTATTGGCATTCTAGAGCTGTTTGGTGTTTGCCTTTATGTCCCATCTTCTAGAAGGAACAAAATTATAGCTTTCAAAAAAAGCCAATTTTTTATTATACCGACTACAACTGGCATTTTCCTTAATACCAGATATAACACTTTACTGGCCTAAATTAACGCATTCTGAGCAGGGTGAGAAGGGTCTACCTGGGATACCAATGGGAAAGAAACAAGGCTCTGAAGAATTCTTCAAACAAGGCAGGTAGAGAAACTGATCTAGGCTTTTCTGAGTGACCTAGTCAGAAAACCTCGCAAACAATGCCCTGCTTTTATAACCTGAACAAAATAGAAATATTTTAAGAGAATTTTGCATGAAGATATTTTTGTTATAATTTTACAAATAAATTTAAGTCAGTAAAATACACATTTTGCAATGGCTTTGTTGAAAAACAGACGATCTGTTTAGATTAGTCAAAGCTGCCATGGATCCCCAGATACTGTCCTCAGGTGAAGTGCCAATGCAATGACCTTCAGTGTAATGGAATTTCATGCTAGCTGAAACAATGTGTGATGCTACCGGCTGCCAACTGGAGTGCAGGCACTGTTTTTTCCCTTTTCAGTAACTATGAGGCTATAAAATGTATTTCTTCATCTTTCACACAACCATTACTCGGTGCTTCTACTATAGATAAGGGCAAAGAAACCTCTGTAAATGGCCAGTTACACTATACGGCTGATTAGAGAAGAAGAAATAAATTATTTCTGTAGTCATCTAATCAGTTTATAATATATATTGACTGTTTGCTATCGGTAGACCTTTTTAGTCAAACTCTTTTGTTCTGGAAAACTGAATCCAGTGTACTTTTTTGTGTGTTTTTTTAGAGAATTGTTTCTAATGTTTCTTTAAAACCTAATTACTTCACATTTCCAAAGTACCAGACCATAAAATGGTCTAAATTCTAATCTAACATGAAAAATAATTTTATGCTTTCAGAAATGGGTGACCTTTCCTAACTCACACTGTTTCTTGAAAAATGAGATTGACTTTAAGTGCGTATGACAACTCTTTATTGACAACTAAACTATCCAGACCAAATGCTATTTATTTCTCCTCTTTTTTTTAAAAAGTTTATCATTTTCATTTTCACTTTTTAAATAGTAATAGTAAGAAACACTTCTTTGAATTTTGCCAAGTTGTAAGTTTAATCTTTGTCCAAATGCGCTGAAAGTAATTCACTCACAGCAACTTGAAGCCAGCACTTAGGAACTGAGCTCTGCCCTCACTTGGCTGTGGTCTTAGATATTCAAGAATGGACACACACACACACACACGCATTCATTCACTCACTCATGTTTCCTGGAACTAATTAAATGTTAAGTGAAAACTGACCAGTGAAAATGAAGGAGAGTTTCAATCCACAAGAAGACTCAGTAAATACTGTAAAGGCTGTAAACATCCTAATATATACAAAGGTTCTACTCAGATACATTGCTCTGAATTATCAGTAATAAATTATCTAATAAGTGAATAAGTTCATATTTTCAGATTAAAGAAAAGGTCATGCTTATCCTTCCCTACCCTGACTGAAAACAGTCTACGCATACATGAGACTTACACCTTTATCTGCCTCATAAAAAAACAGAGGCCAAACAGCTGGGCTATTGTTCTTGACTAACTTCGTCTGAGGTGGTATGAAAACCACATTCCTGGGCAGCACATAATCATAGGGTCTGACCCCCCTAAGAACCATTAAGTCAAATTCATTTCCCCCCAGAGGGCAACACACTATTGTAGCCTCTCCACTTTTGAGCCACCTATGAACAATGGATAGTAATTGCAACTGTCACGGGCAGTCAATAGGAAAAGTAACCCAGCGCTTTTTTCCTCCAGTTTTCTGCCAAACCTGATCCGAGCACCTAATAACCATGCCCCCAACAGAAGAAAGATCTACAGTTGCTTTTAAAATGCATCAGAAAACAGCTTTTTTGAACAGAACCAGAGAACAATAACTAAACTTGTGCTCTGAATGTGAAGCTTAAAAAACTCAAAATTAAAGACAGAAACTTCTTTTGTGACTGTACTGCAGCTTCCTGAACTAACCCCACAGGCAAGCCTGAAAGGACAGCTGAGCTTCTTTCCTCTAAGCTTATCATCACTGCTGTTGCTGCTTTTAAGTTAGACTTGTGAGGAAAAGGAGGGAGGGAAAAATGTTTGTCCTCCAATGGAATGAGATCACAAGGCTTGGAACAGGCGGTCTTCTCTGCTCTGCTCTCAGTTATTACCCAGGTCACAGGAGAATAAAGGATCTTGGAGAATACATCCTGCATCTCAGGTGCAAATGGGTTAAAATCCAACAAAATAGAGGACTTGCTGCTTCAGAAAATGAAACTTTTCTGTTCTCTTTAAACTTTGTCTTCAAGCTCTTTAAGGGATATTAATTATTACTTGTTTGAATTTCATTCCATTATAGGTTCTGGTTACTTAATTTGCTGATTAGCAGGAATTCATTCTCTCACCACCCATTCACACCTAATCATAGCCTGAATATATGTAAAAACTCCAAATATATGGATGAAAAGTGAGACACTCAATCAAACATTTTATGGAAGTTTCCCAAACAGAGATATTGACATCATGTAAGTCAAACATATGAGAAGACTGATTTGTGCTTTGCCCTTCTCCAGGATGCTCTGATGTAGTAAAGCCTTAAGAGAGATGATTGCCTCTCAGTGGGAGAACACTTGCACATACACACATATGCAAAAAAGTTATTTACACACATATTTCTAAATGTATATCAATATAAATCTGGTGATATTTAAAATATATATTCAGCTTCTATCAAAAATATACAGAGTAATACATAACAAAATATATTAATATTAATAAGTAGTTTTTCCTTAAAATTAATCCTTTAGAACTCAGATTCAAAAGTGTCCTATTGGCAACAAATAGAAGACCATAGATTGCCTGCTATGCTCTGAGAAAACACACTTTTTAATTAATTGAAAGCATCACTTGATTTTATTTTTATATGAGGAATTAAACCTTCTCCCTTTGTCACTCCTGGTTTTAAGTGGAGATTACATATATTCATACTTCTAATATGTAGAATGTATAAAATCATCTCATACAGTTTTTAACCCTGCTGTAGATACATTTGTACTTATAAAGTAAGTCATTTAAAATTTTTTAAAAAGATGAAAATCAAAGACGGTTAAAGATATAGTGGGGGGCCTCCCTGGTGGCGCAAGTGGTTGAGAGTCCGCCTGCCGATACAGGGGATACGGGTTCGTGCCCCGGTCTGGGAGGATCCCATATGCCGCGGAGCGGCTGGGCCCGTGAGCCATGGCCACTGAGCCTGCGTGTCCGGAGCCTGCGCGTCCGGAGCCTGTGCTCCGCGACGGGGGAGGTCACAACAGTGAGAGGCCCGCATACCGCAAAAAAAAAAAAAAAAAAAAAAAAAAAAAAAAAAAGATATAGTGGGGTTATTCTGTTAAAAAAACATACTATTATAAGGCACAGAGAGAAAATAAGAACCATTGTACATCCCTTTTCAAGCTAGAAAGAAGAAACACCAAAGACAGAGTGCATGGGGGCAGAAGTACTTTATCACCACTAATATTTGTAAATATCAGATTCATTTCGGAACATTTTAGATCAAAATAATTGCAAACATATTACCTTTTATTTCACCAAAGTTCCCTGATCCCATTGCAAGAAGCTTGTCTTTCCAGTCCTTTGATAGTAGCTTTTCAATACTGGGGGTTTCTAAGTAAAGAAAAAAAAAAAAAAACAGGTAAGCAAATCAACGTGACTATCTTTATAATGAAGCTCATTAAAAGTCTATCTGCTAAAAATAAGGCCATCCCTACCCTGGTCCCAGTTCATAATGACTTCATCAACAAACTGATAACAGGGGAGGAAAAAAAGAATGTGTTTTGTCACCTGCTGTTTCAAAATCATTAGCTTTTTCCTCTTGTGGAACAAAGCCGTACTAATTCTTTATGACAATGGGTACATATAAACCTGCAGTTCATTGTTTTCCAATTTGGTGAACGAATTCCTGCTATAATGGATGCTTGTCAATTTCAGGGTGTTAGTCTGCAGTCAAAAAATAATTATGTTGATAAAATGCAGAGTAAAAAAAAGGCAAAGAATTAGCTCTTAAATCTGCTACATGTAATTATGTCCCTCTGTGTGTTTACAATTACATCCACTTCATAATATGTGTTTAACATCGTGTGGTGGTTAGCACACTGTGGAAAGATTTGCCAGTACCCTGAACATATAAAAAAGAGCTGGTGTCAAAGAAGCTTTACAAAGATTGCAGAATCTAGACAAGTAAGTAATGTCTATAATGGAAACTTATTATTTGCTTATTTCAGATTTGTATCACACTCTTTTAAAATGCCCTGTATTAAGACAGGACACACAGGTTTTAGAGAGCAGGGTTATGTGGTATTCTGACATTTGTTTCTATATGTCACATGGTTTTGATCTCTCCTTTTGTGTTGAATTTTAATGTATAAGTAAATATAAATGCTAATAAAACTCCGAAACATTAAACTCAGTTCCAAATAATGTAATTGTATATTCTTGTCAGCATTTAGATGGGTACACAATTACAATGGCTTTCAATCCCACGATTAGCCCTGCATTCAGTTAGAAAATGGTGTGTGCTAAAAGATAAGTGTCCCAGTATGCTCCATCTAAATGACAATACCCACACTTATTATCTAGATCGAAGACACACACTGCCATTCTCCACATTGGTGTTTATGCGTATTTGTGTTTGTTCAGACATTTGTTTACCCCCTACTAGGAGCATAAAGGGAGTACATGTTAACTTATCAAAGGGACAGCCTGGCCTAGAGACCCTAAGATTATTAGAAACGTGTTAATTTTCCCCACAATAAAATGCATTTTAAAGCGTCTTCAGCATCATCTTGGCTAATGCTGTCTACTTTTCTCAGGCCCTCATCTTAAAGACTTCAGCTATCAGAGTCACAAAGCCTGTGTGGAGTCTTCAACGAATGGGAGGTGAAATTTTCTTTGGAAAAACTGTGGCAGCGTGGATTGCTTCTTTTTCAGATGTCAAAAACTTGGGGAAAATAAAATAGTGAAAAGCTCTGAATGATTACTTCTTCACATAGCCTGTATGTATAGTGTGTACATGTACACACACACACACACACAAACACACCCCACAACTACTGTGTGCACATTTACATGGAATGTGTGAAATGTTCTTTTTCCCTTTGTAACAAAATATATCTTTCTATTTTTTCACATTTAAGGATAAAAGTTCCTAAAGATTTTACTTTTTCTTAAAATATCCCTATTTCTATGCCACACTGTTTTGAAAATGGTAATGACAATTCTGAGTAATAAAATGCATTAAATCTCTTCTTACTGTAATCAATATTTCTGTTCACTGAGGCTTTAAAAGTAACTTTAAAATACTTCTGCAGGGATAGCCAATGTTTCTACATTCGCAGTAAACACGTGGTGAGTGAAGTCATTTTTTAAACCTTATCAGAGTAGGTCAAACAAATACCACTGTTTCTTTTTTCCAGCACTCTACAAAAATTCTTGAGTAGCATGTAAACAGGGTCCAACCAATATGGTATTTGCAGTAGAGTACCGTCAGTCATTATAAGCTAACAAACCTTGCAAAGCAGGAATGCAGCAATAGAAATCCATTGTGCACTAACAATAGGGCCCTGAACCTCCCGGCACCAAAAGCAGACCATTTTACTTTTAAGGCTATTGTCTGCAAAGTCCATGACAAAGCTTTTCCCCTGCAGCTAGACAAAATATTCACTGTAGTGTGCTCATAAAGAAACAGAAGTCTTCTGTCTAAGTTGCAGAGTTAAAGAAACAGCCGCCAGATTTCTGAAACCTGCACAACATTCCTGGCCTCTTTATTAACTTGCATAAAGATAGGAGGCTCTCATACAAAGCCAGTGTTTTCAAGTACCTGACTTTTAACATACACTACAGAAAAAAATGAATAACTTCTTTAAGACCAAGTAATTTGCAAGATGTAAAATCAGAAATATATCTAACTCTGGGTTGTCATGCCTGTGGATGAATAAAGACAATAATACTTGCAATTTGGATGAGGTATATACTTTAAACTCAGATTCAATAAACGTTTATTGAACAGCCTGTGTGCCAGGAACTATGCTAGATGCTTTTACCTGTATTCTCTCATTTAATCAAAGCAAAAATCTGAAGACTCAGATTGTGTTATTATATCCACCTTTCAGGTTAAGAAAAAAACCAAAGGAAGAAAAGGATTTATTTGAGGTTTCACCATATGTAATGGGCAGAGCTGAGTCTTGGACTAAGGTTTATTTTTTTCCCTACAAATTCCTAAGTCTCTTGTTGATGACGATAATGATAGCTGCCATTTTGAGGGTTAAGTGAGAAACAGTGTACCAGGTCCTTTACATGTGGTATCTCAAACTTCTCATAATAATCTCCTGAATTAGATATTGGTACATCTGTTTCACCATTAAGACACCAAAGCTTTGAGAAATATTGCGACTTGCCCAATACGGAGCTAAGTTCAACTTACTGGATCCCAAAGCCTTTGCTCTTTTTAGTACACACACATTACTGCATTTCACCTGCAAAACAGCCATGGACAATCAGAAAAACTGTTGTTATTAACTCCAGTGGATGGACGAAGTAAACATTTGAAAGGATAAATTGAATATCCCAGGGTAACATGTACCTATGGGCAGCATGATGAGATTAAAAGCCAAGATTCCTTACAATTTTCAATATGTTCAGGATGTAGTCCCACTATATGACTTTGAACTTTAGAATTTTGGATGATTTAAGGAAAACCTATGACCATATAGCAGATATATGCATTGAAATGAAAATGTATTCATAAGGTGGAAGGACTATTGGGCTATAAGTCAAACAATATGGATTCTCACCAGAACTTTAACACTAGCTCAGGGGGACCAAAAGCATATCTTTTCACCTACTTCACCTCTCTGTCTGAATTACTGTAAAACAAAGAGCTTTAAGCAAATTCATGTTCAATATTCTACAACTGCTACTGTTTGAATTTATTTCCACTGGTAGTTCATGAAGAAGTGGTATGAAATGATCTCACAATAATGATCACAGTAAATGGACATGTACCAATGACTGAATTTCTCTGAAAATCGTAAAGATCCAATAGAATATAAATGATTAAAACCGTGAAAGATCAAATGGCAAAATCTCAATATTTATAATATACTTGTTCATTAATGTGTGAATATGATTAAAGTGAAATCTGACACAATTATGTAACTACTACTTCAGTGCTTATGGAGTAAAAGAGACAGTAGTTATCTATTAAATATTCCACTTTCTAAGACGTGATTGAAAATAAATACATGTAGAATTGTATTTTAAACTGTGAGTATGGTATGTTTCTGGACATACAGTTATTCCCAAATGTTCAAATTCTGGATTATTCATTATTTCATGTTAAGAAGTGTCATAGTTTTACTTTAAACACTTTAAAGAGTCTCCTGAGATTTACTTCTCCCAAGCATTGGAGTATCATGATTATCATTAAAATTAAAGCTAGAGCTCTCTATATTAAAATAAGCATGACAGATAATATTAGTTATTATTATTTGCATGGCATTTCAGTTTACAGAATGCTGTCAGATACAATAATTTGTCAATGTTGTATATTATCATTATATCCATTGTGCAGATGAGAAAACTGAGGCTCAGAAAGAAAACCAAGGCCCAGCATCACCTAGCCAGAAAGTAGAACAGATGGAATACAAAACCACGGCCTCTTAATTAGAGAATCTGTCTTTTTAGGGGTAAGGTAAATGCATATATATATATATATATATATATATATATATATATATATATATACACACACACACACTTTTTTTTTTTTTTTTTTTTTTTTGCGGTACGCAGGCCTCTCACTGTTGTGGCCTCTCCCGTTGCGGAGCACAGGCTCCGGACGCGCAGGCTCAGTGGCCATGGCTCACGGACCTAGCCGCTCTGCGGCATGTGGGATCTTCCTGGACCAGGGCACGAACCCGTGTCCCCTGCATCAGCAGGCAGACTCTCAACCACTGCACCACCAGGGAAGCCCCAAAAGGTGGTTATAATCCACTAATTTTTTTTGTGTGTACATATATATTTTTAAAGAGAAAATAAAATAAATATTAAGAAATAAGCTGTAAGATAAATTAGAGAGAAATGAAAGCTATCCTTATCAGTCAATCCATTAACAGTAAGATGACTCTCACTGGATTACTTTTGTCTCTTTCTGCCATCAGGACCCTTTTGATATGTTTGCTTGCTTTTCCCTTCTTACCCTTGCCTCTTTTACTCACATATGGTTCTTCACATCAATGCCTATGGCAATCCCCACCAGTGAACGGCCCCCCTAACTGTGCCAGCCATTGTTACAACAGCATCCTGCCTCTTTAGGGCCTGCTCATTCCCTATAACTCTCACTCCTTTTCCCCTTCAGTGCCAAACACCCTTAAGACTGACTCCCTCATCTGGAACAATGAGACCCAACCCAGAGACTCATGCCAACATATTGTAATTCTCCAACAAGCTCCCAGTGCCAAGAATTAAACCACATTCGCTCCAGTGCAGTAGCTTTACACACAAGCTCAGGTTTTTGCTTTGTGTTTATGTAGGTTTTTTTTTTTTCCTTAATCTCCCTTGAGCTGCAGTGGCAGAGCTCATTGAAAAAATCAAACAAGCAAAAAATACGTATGTATAATATGTGACTTTTTAAACAAAGTCCCAGGAGTTAGGTCATACCAAATCTACCACTGTTTATACTTTAATTTTGTGGCTTAAACTAAGCTGTGTTATTCCTGACATGTGATAGGGTGCACATTGAGGGATGAAGGTTGTCTTTTGGAAGGAACAACAATATGGCTGAACGTCAAAAATACACTAATACCTCCTTCAAAGTCAAGAAGTAAAAGCATATGTCGATTATTCATATCATAGGATCAGCATTTTAAACCTGGAAGGAGCTTTAGATAACATTTAGATAAGCATTCCACAAAACTAATTTACTAAAACATATACTGGACATAAATTTATGTTGGTTGGTTTACTTGTAACCAACCAACATAAATTGCTTGGTTACAAGTAAAACTAAAGCAAACAAATAAAATAAGCATTCCACTGTCATGTAAATGTAATTAACATTAAACAAATTTACATTCCTTTTTTTTACAAGATTTAGATCACTTTATGTGTTAACAGACTGTCAATCTTTAAGTGAGTTATGGATTACATAGTATTACTTAAATATTTGACCAAGGAAACTAGTGTTGGGAGATGACTGTTTTGCTCAATACAAGTTGGGTAACAACTAGACTAGAACAAACTCTTCATTTTACAGACTGAAAATCTAACTTAAGGTTAAAACTTGACTAAGATAATAAATCTAATTAATGATGAAGACAGCACTTGAAGCCTAACTCCTAGTTTAGTATTCTTCTCCATATACCACGCACCACAATAAGTTCTTTTAATAAAGAGTCAAACTTTTCAAAAATAAAATGTTAGTCCAGTTTTATTCACCTCATCTAGTTTTAGACAATAATTAGATGATAGGTGGTCTGGGTGGTGAACATCTGTTAGAATTAGGTACTGTTAATTCAATATTCTCCCCTTGGAAGCTTTCACTTGATGGCTCCCATGAAAATATAGAATAGTTAGTTATAAATGTTAGTTAGTACATTTGGCTAACTATAGTTTGTTTCAAAAAGCTAATTAGTCTTGTTATTTAGTTACTCAATTACTGATAATAAGATTATTTTTGAGGGGAAGGTTGGGTTAAATCTGGAAATCACATACCAGTAAGAGTTCAATTCATGCTGACAATAGCTTCATGTCTAGACAACATTTGGGGGCAAATATCAAACAATGCAATGTTAGTAATACAAAAACTTCTACATATCTGGAGTGGATCTGGGCACTGAAGACCAGAAAGCCTTGTAATAGACTCATTAGCCAAGCACTACAGCTAGTCTGCTACTGGAAATATCAAGTTCTTCTAGGAAATGTTAAAAAATAACACACACCACAACACACAATAGAAACACATCTGAAATTCCAAAGCATTAGGATTTCAATAAGCCTCATTTTATATGTAATCACCTTGAAGTGAATTAAGCTCTAGAAATACTTTACGTTTAGTAGTGCCAAAATAGTTCTTTGTTTCCACTTGAAATTTAATAAGAGCTTGGTTAAGAGAAAAAAAAATTCTTTGGCCTGCTGACTCAAGTTTTGAAATTTTTAATGTGCAACCAGTTTTCGGAATATTGCAATATCTAAATCATTACCCACAGGCTTAAATTTTCTCAACGTACAGGCTATAACTGTTAACACAGCTGTTCAATTATATCCAATCTTATACCATATTTTAGAAGAATATTTTTTCATTACATGATTAAATATACCATAATCAATATGCTCTAACTGCTACATATCAATAAACTTGGGTTTTCTCCTCAGAAGATGGCTCTATATTTCCTACACAAAATATCCATTAAGAGACAGACTTATGAAACTCTCCTAGTTTTATCCACTCCATCATTCAGAAAGCAATCGCATTTCCTTGCATAGACTAAAACACTCTGTTTTTTTCTTGTTTTAAGTATTAGATCCCAGAAAAAAATAACATAAGTAATTAGAGGGCAGCATTTCAGAAAGGAATTGCAAAGAGGTTTTTTCTCATGTACAAAATCTCTGTTTTGCTACTAAATGTAAAAAAAAAAACTTAATGTCATACAACATGACTCCATCACTTACTATGACTAATTTTGTGACCTTTGGCAAGTAATTTAACCTCTCTATGCTTCAATTTACTCGTCTATAAAAGGGGATAATAACTATACTTATACTATTGTCAAAAGAATTAAATGAAATAATTTATGTAAAGTGCTTAAGACAGTGCTGGGCAGACAGTAACATTTAAAAAGGTTGACTAACATTACAACTACAACTTAGTATACAACAACTCAAGAGATCTATGTTAAAATCCAAATGAAAAGTATATACATATGCTTCACTTTGCCCATCACTAAAACTACCTAGAAATCAAAAGCCGCATCAAAGGGTAATAGTTCTACCTCTACACATTTGTATGAAAATGATTCATAACCCTTAGTTTCACTGTTTTATCTGTCATTCCTATGAATTTTTCAGTTGGTTCATGTCAATAAAGATGACATTGAAAGAGCTGTAGTAGTAAGAGGGACAAAGACTGTTGTCACTTCCATTAGGCTAATATATGAATTGTCCCAAAACAGCACAGAAATACAAAAATACTCAACTAATCTTTGCCTGAGTTTCTTTTTTGACAGTTGTCTTTCTAACTTTCCAAGGGTTCTGTTAGGTCCTCAACAATGGCTAAAGCTTTTAAGCCAGTGCTGTTGACAAGTGAAAGGGAACAACAAATAGCTTTGTAGTGCTCTTTTCCCAGGGTCACTCAACCAGAGGTAATACTTATTATTTTTATTTATTAGTACTGTAGCCCTGTCCTCTATCATGGCTAACTCACCCCAATCCCCAAGACAGGAAAAGCATTTTAACTTTTAATAAAAATGGGAGAGTGTGGCACTCCTGTGTAAGGCTCTTTCAGTAAAGTGCACACAACAGCTAATGAATATTGTCCATCTTTATCCAAATAATTTATGTTGTCAGCAAAGTGTGGGTGGTGAAATGTGTATTAGGTTCTAGCCATTAGTCACAATTAGAGGGGTGAGAGTGGAGAGTAGGAGGAAGCAAAAAGGTTACTAAGGCAAGAGGGGTACAATAGGAAAGCAAAGGCAACTTGACAGAAAATTGGGAGGAAGGTGTTCATGATGGTATCAATTAATAGTCAATTTATAACAGTTAAAATATTTCCAATAAAAGATTCTCAAGACTATTTCATCCAGCAAATAGCCAACTTTCTCAGAGACCAACTGTAATACATCTGTTATTTTCCATATGTTTTATTTGAAATAGTATTTCTCAACTGCATATATGTGAGATAGAAGAAGAAAGAAAAATATAAGACAAGTCATAAGAACTAAATTATAGCAAATGGTATATGAGAATCAGGAATATTTAAGACAAATGAAGTCCTAATTTCAGAAGACAAATTTATAAACAAACAGGAAAAGTTTAAGATAGCTTAACCATATCACAGTTTAGTAAAGAAACATAGATATAAGCATATTATATATACCTACTGATATATTTAAGAAAAGAATTACCTAAATATGTATTTGAATAATAAATGAAGCAATTATCCTACTGTAAGATTGTATTCAGATAATCATCCATTTAATTAGATATCTAGACTAAGCTGAAAACAAAAATTAATGATCATATTTGTAGAATTTTGTTGTTGTTTATAATTGGGAAGGTGGGTGGTAGAGATGATAAAGGAGATACAAAAAGTATAGAAATAGAAAACCACTTAACATACATTAGAATGAGAATTCCAATACTTTAAAAATATGACAGAATGTTTTACCACTGGAAGTGAGAATTAAAGCACATACAGCCTGATGCTAAACCACTACACATCCTGAATCTTCTCTATCACAACATATGTGAAAACAAATCACAATCTCAGCTTGCCAGATGCCTGAAAAGATATGAACAATAAAAACTGACATGATTCATATGATAAATCAGAAATTGTGATATTCAGGTAGTCGAACAGCTGAGGTGAAAAGCTACTTATAACTCAAATTATATTTTTATGTTCTAATACAGAACATCAGATTTTAAAATTAAGAAAAAATCCTTTGATTTCCTTAAAATCTTATATCTAAATTTGCACACAGCCTTCTCAACCAAAGTAGTCCATCTGCCTTAACAACTTGTTATATTTGGTCTCTCATAACCTTTCATGGATTTTGGATTGTGTCATTTTTAGAGTAATTTTAGATGAGAAAATACAATAGTTTTATTTGCAAAATGGCATTTAATGTTCACAAGCTTAGATATAATCTAATCAACAATGAAACAAAGTTGTGTAAGGTAAGACTTGCTGTGAACCCCCAATATACAAAACAGCAAAAAAAATCAACGTGCAAAAAGCATTTTCATTTGAAAAGGAACAAGTGGAGGAGACCTTCAAGATGTCAGAGGAGTAAGATGTGGAGATCAGCTTCCTCCCCACAAATACATCTGAAATACATCTACATGTGGAACAACTCCTACAGAACACCTACTGAATGCTGGCAGAAGACCTCAGACTTCCCAACAGCCGGGTGGCTGACAGGGTCTTGGTGAGCCGGTCAGGTGTCCGGCCTGTGCCTCTGAGGTGGGAGAGCCGAGTTCAGGACACTGGTCCAGCAGAGACCTCCCAGCTCCAAGTAATATCAAATGGCAAAAGCTCTCCCAGAGATCTCCATCTCAACACTAAGACCCAGCTCCAATCAACGACTAACAAGCTATAGTGCTGGACATCTTATGCCAAACAACTAGCAGGACAGGAACACAACCCCACCCATTAGCAGAGAGGCTGCTTAAAATCATAATAAGGTCACAGACACCCCAAAATACACCACCGGATGCAATCCTCCCCACCAGAAATACAAGATCAAGCCTCATCCACCAGAACACAGGCACCAGTCATCTCCACCAGGAAGCCTACAAAACCCACTGAACCAAACTTAGCCACTCGGGGCAGACACCAAAAACAACAGGAACTAAGAACCTGCAGCCTGTTAAAAGGAGACCCCAAACACAGTTAAGTTAAGCAAAATGAGAAGACAGAGAAACACATAGCAGATGAAGGAGCAAGGTAAAAACCCACCAGACCAAACAAATGGAGAGGAAATAGGCAGTCTACCCGAAAAAGAATTCAGAGCAATTAGAGTAAAGATGATCCAAAATCTTGGAAATAGAATGGAGAAAATACAAGAAGTATTTAACAAGGACCTACAAGAAATAAACAGCAAACAAACAACGATGAACAACACAATAAATGAAATTAAAAATTCTCCAGAAGGAATCAATAGCAGAATAACTGAGGCAGAACAACAGATAAGTGACCTTGAAGGTAAAATAGTGGAACTAACTACCATAGAGTGGAATAAAGGAAAAAAGAATGATAAGAAATGAGGACAGTCTCAGAGACCTCTGGGAAAACATTAAATGCACCAACATTCGAATTACAGGGGTCCCAGAAGAAGAAGAGAAAAATAAGGGGACTGAGAAAATATTTCAAGAGATTATAGATGAAAACTTCCCTAATATGGGAAAGGAAATAGTCAAGTCCAGGAAGCGTAGAGAGTCCCATACAGGATAAATCCAAGGAGAAACATGCCAAGACACATATTAATCAAACTATCAAAAACTACATACAAAGAAAACATATTAAAAGCAGGAAGGGAAAAACAACAAATAACATACAAGGGAATCTCCATAAGGTTAACAGCTGATCTTTCAGCAGAAACCCTGTAAGCCAGAAGGGAGTGGCAGGCCACATTTAAAGTGATGAAAGGGAAAAACCTAAAACCAAGATTACTCGACCCAGCAAGGATCTCATTCAGCTTTGATGGAGAAATTGAAACCTTTACAGACAAGTAAAAGCTAAGAGAATTTGGCACCACCAAACCAGCTCTACAACAAATGCTAAAGGAACTTCTCTAGGCAGGAAACACAAGAGAAGGAAAACACCGACAATAACAAATGCAAAACAATTAAGAAAATGGGAATAGGAACATACATATGGATGACTACCTTAAATAGATTAAATGCTCCAACCAAAAGACATAGACAGGCTGAAGGGACACAAAAACAAGATACATATATATGCTGTCTACAAGAGACCCACTTCAGATCTCGGGACACATACAGACTGAACGTGAGGGGGTAGAAAAAGATTTTCCCTGCAAATGGAAATCAAAAGAAAGCTGGAGCAGCAATTCTCATATCAGACAAAATAGACTTTAAAATAAAGACTATTACAAGAGACAAAGAAGGACACTACATAATGATCAAGGGATCAATCCAAGAAGATATAACAATTGTAAATATTTATGCACCAAACATAGGAGCACCTGAATACATAAGGCAAATGCTAACAGCCATAAAAGGGGAAATCAACAGTAACACAATAATAGTAGGGGACTTTAACACCTCACTTTCACCAATGGACAGATCATCCAAGATGAAAATAAATAAGGGAACACAAGCTTTAAATGAAATATTAAACAAGATGGACTTAATTGATATTTATAGGACATTCCACCCAAAAACAACAGAGTACACTTCCTTCTCAAGTGTTCATGGAACATCCTCCAGGATAGATCATATCTTGGGTCACAAATCAAGCCTTGGTAAATTTAAGAAAATTGAAATCGTATCAGGTATCTTTTCTGACCACAACACTATGCGACTAGATACCAATTACAAGAAAAAAATCTGTGAAACATACAAACACATGGAGGCTAAACAATACACTACTAAATAACCAAGAGATCACTGAAGAAATCAATGAGGAAATCAAAAAATACCTAGAAACAACAGCAATGAAAACATGATGACCCAAAACCTATGGAATGCGGCAAAAGCACTTCTAAGAGGGAAGTTTATAGTAATAAAATCCTACCTCAAGAATCAAGAAACATCTCCAGTAAACAACCTAACTTTACACCTAAAGCAATTAGTGAAAGAAGAGCAAAAAAACCCCAAAGTTAGCAGAAGGAAAGAAATCATAAAGATCAGATCAGAAAGAAATGAAGGAAACGATAGCAAAGATCAATAAAACTAAAAGCTGGTTCTTTGAGAAGATAAACAAAATGGATAAACCATTAGCCAGACTCATCAAGAAACAAAGGGAGAAGACTCAAATCAATAGAATTAGAAATGAAAGAGTAGAAGTAACAACTGACACTGCAGAAATACAAAGGATCATGAGAGATTACTACAAGCAACTATATGCCAATAAAGTAGACAACCTGGAAGAAATGGACAAATTCTTAGAGAAGCACAACCTTCCGAGACTGAATCAGGAAGAAATAGAAAATATGAACAGACCAATCACAAGCACTGAAATTGAGACTGTGATGAAAAATCTTCCAAAAAACAAAAGCCCAGGACCAGATGGCTTCACAGGCAAATTCTATCAAACATTTAGAGAAGAGCTAACACCTATCCTTCGCAAAACCTTCCAAAATATAACAGAGGGAGGAACACTCCCAAACTCATTCTACAAGGCCCCCATCACCCTGGTACCAAAACGAGACAAAGATGTCACAAAGAAAGAAAACTACAGGCCAATATCACTGATGAACACAGAACAAAAATCCTCAACAAAATACCAGCAAACAGAATCCAACAGCACATTAAAAGGATCATACACCATGATCAAGTGGGGTTTATCCCAGGAATGCAAGGATTCTTCAATATACACAAATCAATCAAATTGATACACCATATTAACAAACCGAAGAATAAAAACCATGTGATCATCTCAATAGATGCAGAAAAAGCATTTGACAAAATTCAGTACCCATTTATGATAAAAACCCTTCAGAAAGAAGGCATACAGGGACCTAATCTCAACATAATAAAGTCCATATATGACAAACCCACAGCCAACATCATTCTCAGTGGTGAAAAACTGAAACCATTTCCCCTAAGATCAGGGACAAGACAAGGGTGTCCACTCTCACCACTATTATTCAACATAGTTTTGGAAGTTTTAGCCACAGCAATCAGAGAAGATAAAGAAATAAAAGGATGCCAAATCGTTAAAGAAGTAGTAAAGCTGTCACTATTTGCAGATGACATGATACTATACATAGAGAATCATAAAGATGCTACCAGGGCTTCCCTGGTGGTGCAGTGGTTGAGAGTCTGCCTGCCGATGCAGGGGACGCAGGTTTGTGCCCTGGTCTGGGAAGATCCCACATGCTGCAGAACAGCTAGGCCCGTGAGCCATGGCCGCTGAGCCTGCACGTCCGGAGCCTGTGCTCCACAATGGGAGAGGCCACAACAGTGAGAGGCCCGCATAGCGCAAAAAAAAAAAAAAAAAAAGATGCTACCAGAAAACTACTAGAGCTAATCAATGAATTTGGTAACGTAGCAGGATACAAAATTAATGCACAGAAATCTCTTTTATTCCTATACACTAATGATGAAAAATCTTAAGGAGAAATTAAGGAAACACTCCCATTTACCACTGCCACAAAAAACATAAAATACCTAGGAATAAACCTACCTAAGGAGACAAAAGACCTGTATGCAGAAAACTATAAGACACTGATGAAAGAAATTAAAGATGATATAAACAGATGGAGAGATATACCATGTTCTTGGATTGGAGGCATCAACATTGTGAAAATGACTATACTACCCAAAGCAATCTACAGATTGAATGCAATCCCTATCAAACTACCACTGGCATTTTTCACAGAACTAGAACAAAAAATTTCACAATTTGTATGGAAACACAAAAGACCCCGAATAGCCAAAGCAATTTGTGAAAGAAAAACGGAGTTGGAGGAATCAGGCTCCTAGACTTCAGATTATACTACAAAGCTACAGTAATCAAGACAGTATGGTACTGGCACAAAAACAGAAATATAGATCAATGGAACAGGACAGAGAGTCCAGAGATAAACCGACACACATATGGTCACCTTATTATTGATAAAGGAGGCAAGAATATACAATGGAGAAATGACAGTTTCTTCAATAAGTGGTGCTGGGAAAACTGGACAGCTACATGTAAAAGAATGATATTAGAACACTCCCTAACACCATACACAAAAATAAAGTCAAAATGGATTAAAGCTCTAAAAGTAAGGCCAGGCAGTGTACAACTCTTAGAGGAAAACATAGGCAGAACACTCTATGACATAAATCACACCAAGATCCTTTCTGACCCACCTCCTAGAGGAATGGAAATAAACACAAAAGTAAACAAATGGGACCTAATAAAACTTAAAAGCTTTTGCACAGCAAAGGAAACCATAAACAAGACAACCCTCAGCATGGGAGGAAATATTTGCAAATGAAGTAATTGACAAAGGATTAATCTCCAAAATTTACAAGCACCTCATGCAGCTCAATATCAAATAAACAAACCACCCAATCCAAAAATGGGCAGAAGACCTAAGTAGACATTTTTCCAAAGAAGATATACAGACTGCCAACAAACACATGAAAGGATGCTCAGCATCACTAATCATTAGAGGAATGCAAATCAAAACTACAATGAAGTGTCACCTCACACCAGTCAGAATAGCCATCATCAAAAAATTTACAAATAATAAATGCTGGAGAGGGTGTGGAGAAAAGGGAACCCTCTTGCACTGTTGTTGGGAATGTAAATTGATACAGTCACTATGGATAACAGTATGGAGGTTCCTTAAAAAACTAAAAATAGAACTACCATGTGACTCAGCAATCCCACTCCTGGGCATATACCCTGAGAAAATCATAATTCAAAAAAAGTCATGTACCACAATGTTCACTGTAGCTCTATTTACAATAGCCAGGACATGGAAGCAACCTAAGTGTCCATAGACAGATGAATGGATAAAGAAGATGTGGCACATATATACAATGGAATATTACTCAGCCATAAAAAGAAATGCAGTTGAGTTATTTGTAGTGAGGTGGATGGACTTAAGTGTCTGTCATACAGAGTGAAGTAAGTCAGAAAGTGGAAAACAAATACCATATGCTAACACATGTATATGGAATCTAAAAAAAAAATGGTTCTGAAGAAACTAGGGGCAGGACAGGAATAAAGACACAGTCATAGAGAATGGACTTGAGGACACAGGAAGGGGGAAGGGTAAGCTGGGATGAAGTGATAGAGTGGCATGGACATATATACACTACCAAATGTAAAACAGATAGCTAGTGGGAAGCAGCTGCACAGCACAGGGAGATCAGCTTAGTGGTCTGTGACCACCTAGAGGGGTGGGATAGGGAGTGTGGGAGGGAGATGTAGAAGGAGGAGATATGGGGATATATGTATATGTATAGGTGATTCACTTTGCTATAAAGCAGAAACTAACACAACATTGTAAAGCAATTATACTCCAATAAAGATGTTAAAAAAAAAAGAAGGAACAAGTGAAAGAAGATAAAAAGGAGCAAAGAAAAAAAGAAAAAAATCTGGAAAAATAGCAAAAGAGAAAAGCATAGTTTTGTTTTCATTTTTCTTATATTATCAGAAACTTAACCATTCTTAATGTTAAAGGCACTGGGTATAAAGGTAGTCATGTACCGTCTGTTTGTATATTCTTTTAATTTCTGAATTAAATGAATGTACAAAACTATTCTCTTTGCTTTTAGTGCACATAATGTACTGAGTCAGCAGACTACTTTTAAAAATATATGTCATAGGGTACTTCCCTGGTGGCACAGTGGTTAAGAATCCACCTGCCAATGCAGGGGACACGGGTTCGACCCCTGGTCCGGGAAGATCTCACATGTCGCAGAACAACTATGCCCATGCACCATGACTACTGAAGCCCATGCACCACAACTACTGAAGCCCATGTGCCTAGAGCCTGTGCTCCGCACAAAGATTAGCCCCCTCTTGCCACAACTAGAGAAAAGCCTGCACGCAGCAACGAAGACCCAACACAGTCAAAAATAAATAAATAAATAAATTTTAAAAATATATATGTCATATATGGATACTTACATTTTCTTTATTTTGCAAAATTCACACACACGAGGGCACACACACACAAGATCAGGAGGCCTCATACTCTATTTATTCAATCTTTTATCTAACGGTTATCTATCAAGCCACAACTGTGGCCCTGTGAGAGTAACTAAGACATGGTCTCTGAATTTCAAGAAACTCACCGTCTCCTGTAATACACCATACACTGTTAGATGTATAGAGTAACAGTGATCAGACACTAAACCTTTGACTCAGATTGCTAGAGTGTCACTGAGTTGCTCTCCTATTGTTTCATTTATTGAAGAAAAATGTAAATAGAACAATGTCTTACTTGAATCATTATATTAATGAATAGTAATTAAACGTGCTAATAGATATTTTTCCAAATGTTACTATCATAGCACTGCCATAAAGAGTTCTAAAATAGTCTTCTGTTTATCAATTGAACCTGCTGTAAAAAATTCTACTGGCAATAATTTCCAGAAATGGGGTCAATTTATCATCTTTTCTGTAATTAGGAAAATAATACGAATTAAATCATGCTAGCAATACAAAGATTAATTAAAAGGTAAGTATATAAGAATAGTAGAATGGATTAATTCAACAAATAGTGTGTACTATGCATTTTTCCAGGTATGGGGGGACACTAACAAGAGGAAAACAAAAGCGGACCCTATTCACCTAGAGTCCTTAGTCATGGGGAAGCTTCTTTAAAATGCAACTCCAGGGCCACTGGAGAGTCTGGCTCTTAATGTCTTCCTGAGTCACAGGAATCTGTACTTTTCCAAGACCTGAGGTAATTTTTTTATGAGTAAACATTCATCAGGGTATAAAAATATGTATAAAAACATTCTATTAAATCGTCAGGAACTTGAAAATTTTTTTCAAATGAATAAGACTTGAAGTAGAATCTATCAAATTCTTTTTGGAAAGGTAAAAAATTTTACTAACACCAAAATGTCATTTGAGTAACAATTTAAACATTATCAACTAAAAACATTCAAATATATTCCAATACTTTTCTATTTTACAGCTCAATGAAATGTAGCATTTCAAATGAAAAACAAACCTACAGTAAAATGCAATAATGAACTACCAGGAACTGATATATATTTTATTTATTAACAATGGGGAAAATGAAGAGTTATTACTGAAGTATTGTGAACAAAATTTTTGTTTAAAAATATTTAATAAAGGACCATGAATCATGTGACTACATGTTAGAAATACATATCTCTTCTTCCACGTAATATAATACACACATAATATAAGAGAGATACATATGTCTATGTAAGTGGCAAAGAGAAAAGAGAAACTCCTGAGGTGTCAGCCAAATGACAAGGGCAACCTCCTGTGGTTGAGAACTGAGGGGGTAGGTTCAGAGAAGAACAGTGGAATAATGTTACAAGTAATTTGGTAAATGAGAGAAGGATGAATGGGATAATATTATTAATTTAAAAAAATGGCAGGACAACAAATCACAAATCCTGGAAAGGGTGTTATGGCAGAAAATAAAATAATCTATACCTTGAATATAATTAACATGGATTTCTATAGCATAGCAGCATTTTGCCTGCTTAGTCTTTATATTAATATATTCTTAAAAAGATCGATCAGTAACATCCGTAGATCATGTCTTAAATCTAATAATTGAGAGAAAAACACTGACACATAAACTTTTGAAATAATAATGAAATATACAGGGAGAAACAGAAGAGTAGGAAAGAGAGCTGTTAACAGTACTCCTTCTCCTGTGCTTAGCTATCCAGAGGTCATCACTAAACTTCATTCACTCTCACGTCTGTAATAATGATAGATAGAAATACATGTCGCCTAAATCTTTCTCTTTCACATACACATACAATTAGTAAAATTAATATATAATATTTACATATAATTTGAACTCATTTATCTCATTAGAAATGTATCTGAGGAGAAAAAGTGGGTGGGGGGTGGAAAGGGCTCAAGGGATGTCCACCATACTATGACGTGTATCCCATGCTTTCCTAACGAGTTACGGATATAAACGAATGAAATAAAAAAAGATAAGGAAAAGCTTATTTAAAACAGCCTAGAGATTTTGGTGAAGTACAATGAAACATCAGCAGTTAAAAAACTAAGATATAGGTCAGAATTTTATCACGAAAGGATGGATGAATCCAGTAAAATGACAGACCACCCAATTTTCTGACCTGGGGGTCAGAGAGCAAGCTTTTATAAACTTGGGAATGGTCTTTCAAAAGCCACAAAGGTCTGTGTTCCACATGTCAGAAATTTGAAAGTGTTTATACCTCTGAGAGTTTTCCCTGAGGGAACTGAAACCCTCCAGGAACCTGCAATCTCAGTTCTCACAAAAAGGTCCAGAGGATGTTTAAGCCCCACAGGGTCTCTGTTGTTGGACATCAGATCTTCTATCCAAAGGGAACACTGGGACGAATGGTGAAGAAGGTTTCAAAAAGGCTTCACTGCCCTCAACTCTTTGGAAAAATCTAGTAATTATTCTAGGAAGATGATTCAGATAAAACATTGTTAAAATTATGCTAAATTAAAAACACATATTTTACCCTCAAAAATTAATGTGCTCCGATAATAGGAGTTGAGATCTTCAGTTAAATTAAAAGCATTCCAAGTAAGTCATTCCAAGTGTGGTAGCTACCTACAATCTTATTTGCAGAAAGCAAATAATTTATTGCAAGAAATTTGATAAACTAAAATTTTAAGTCACTGCAATAAATTTGTAAGCATCAAAATGGATCTTTATTACTTGACAGCGGTGCATTATCTACTTAAAAATATGTTTATGAAATTAAAAATAAAGTGTTCTTTTTCTAAAGAGAGAAAGAAAAAACATCATTGTTCCAAGGCAGCTACCAAAGAAAAAGAGAGAAATTACTTTGTTTAATTAGAGGATTACATTATTTACAAGAATATTTCCAAAATGTATGAAGTATATTAAAGTAGATATATAATCTAACAGGCCTTCCTATTATACAGTAGGTGTCAATTTATTATTTTAGTCCATAGTCCTATATGTAAAACCTGGCTTATTTATTTCTCTCTCTTTTCTTCTCAGCAAATTGCTCAGCTTAGAAGCACAGCACCCTCAAAATTATAAAGCAACAAAAAGCCAAATCTCAAAACAGGTGATGAGTTATGTGCCAAAGGAAGCTGTATAAAAACTAAAAACCAACACCTTTAAAAAATACTTGATTTGAGTTTAATTGAAACTTTTGTTTTCATACATATTTCAGTCTTTCTGTTTTTGTTATGACACATAAAGTGCCTAAAAAATAATGATCAGTGAGATTTCACAGCATTGGGGGCGGGATAATAGGAAAAAAAAAAGTTTATTCCACACTATTTGAATTCATTTAGGTAGTTCTCTACTGCGCTACTACCAAATCCTTTAAGCCCACCAGCCTCTTACCTACATTAAATTAATGAGGCATCTCAAGCATTCATCCTTCACCAGCAGCTCTAGGCTCTCCAGTTGGACACCTACAATTTACTAAATTACAAACAGTGACCTAGGGGAGACATCTGTTTGTTATATACAATATTGTATTATGATATAAACTAGAAAAATATTTGGAAGATTAAGATGATAAGATATATGTTGAATTGTATTTTCTGGGGTTAATAGGGGCCAGGCTACAATTCTGTGATCTTCTCTTTGCCAATACAAGTTTCTATTTTCCCATCAGGAAGTAAAGGCCTCCACAGATTAACATTATGAAATACAATACTTATGAACAATCCAATGTTAAGAGGTCTGTATTATGCCATGATACTCACTACCGCCACACAATACGTTTATTAAGCCACAAACACATTAAGCTTGATTATAATCAATTTTTTTTTTAATAATACCACCTTCTTACTAATGCTCATAACACTTGGCTCCCAGGGATGTACTTATAATGAGATGGCCGGGTGTATTTTCCATTAAAGGCCTCTGTTGGAGTTTCTATAGAGCTTTTTCTCATATATTTCAAGTTAAATGCTCCCTCTATTTTTATGTTTGCTTCACAATAGCCAGTCCCTTTTCAATGATTAATTTTCTATTCAAAAATAATTTGCTTCTTTTTCCTTTGTCCTGTCATAGTTTCAGAACAACCTCTTTCCTCTTCCCTTGTCCACTGCAGAAACTCACCTCTGACGGCCCCCCCAGACCACTACCTCCTAGTCTCCAAATTCTTTTTAGTGACACACCGTCCAAAATATTTAGAAGCTCCCCCAAGCAGGGGGCTACTCAATTAACAAAAACAAAGCCCTGAATGATCAAGGCTATAACTGAGCCAAGAAGTACTGTAGCCATTTATATTATATGACCTCAGCAGTCTCTTGATTGAATTGCAACCCTGCATTAAATCAAACACTATGTGTTATGTGTGTGATTTTCTAAATGCTGGGTGTGTGAGATGGAAACAGGAGGGTGAGGGGGGTGGCAAAGGGATTATAAATACTCTCAGAAAAAAAATTCTCAATTCTGAATGTATTTGGTTTTTCTTTTTTAATGTGCTCTTTACTTTGTTTTGGAACTTAGACACATTTTGTAAAATCCTCTGAACTGGTATTCCAAGGCATGTTTAAACAACAGAAATAATGGAAGCATAATTGATCGCAGCTGGGAACTGTCACCCTATCAGTAAGCAGCACCTAACTGGCAAATACTACAAGCGTGTTACAGATTCCTTTATGAATTGGGCACTGTGAGAAGACTGGGCATTCTTTATACCACGCACTCAAAAATCTTCACTGATTTATTTCTCAAATTTTACTAGACTACAAACAGTAAGTGGTTAGTCTGTTGGCCTCTTTCCAGTGTGTTTGGGCAGAGAAGGTGGGGTGCTTGTTTCCTAAAGTTAAATACATAACAGGTTTATAAACATGTTATATCTTTCAGTCATGGAGGAGATATTCAGTAAAAACAATCTTCTTAGTACCTGCATGTTCATAGGATAAAGGAGGAAAGTAAAAATATCTTATTTAGAAACCCATTTTTTGAATCAAATTACTATAAAATTTTCCATACATATCATATTCTAATCAGAGACTACCAAGGTTCAATTCTTATCTAGAAGCAGACTTTTACATCCCTCTTTAAGTTTATTTTCTTAACTCAGACTTCCCCCAAAAAGGAACAAAAAAACGAAGAAAAAAGAAAAAGAAAGGAAAACTAATAACTCCACATTAACTTGCTAAGAGAAAAGCTACAGTAAGTCCCTTTTCCTATTTTCTTATATTTGTGTAGCTGTTAGACATTTTGCAAAGGAGGGGAGTACCAGCCAGCCTTTCACAACAAAAGACCCACTGTCACTGAGCCAGTCCCAGACATGGTGGAAACCAGCCCACAGGAAAAGGCCTGGCTCCAATGTTAGGCCCCGGCCGAGTACAGTCACTATATTCACTCAAATTGGCAACAGGTCTCAGTGTTCCTGGCTTTGAGCTGTGAACAAGGGTCGGGATTGAATAACCAATTATACAACCGCTGACTGAGTTTATCCAAGGTTTGCAAACTGCTATAATAGCCCAGTATTCAACCAACTGTTTTATCCTTTTCCAGATATAGTGTCATATCTCCCCTTGTGCTCCATTTACATGTCACTTTATTACATACATCCATTAAAAAGGTTAATACCGTGTCACACTCAATGCCTAAATGTTGCCATACAGGAGTTCTGCTGCTCTCCGGGGCATTTCATATAGACACCTTTTTCTGTCTTTCACTTTCTCTCTGCAAGCTAAACCAAGTTTCTGTCAAGACTACAGAACAGTGGATGAAAGGACAGTAGCCAAATGTCAACAGTTTCAAAACTACTCCTTACACTAATAGGCTGTTTTAACCCACCTTGGTGTATTAAAAATGTGAAAATTCTGAACTTTGGCAGTTGAGACTAGCACCCAAATCTGAGGTGCACATACAAATTTATCCAAATGTGTGCCTTGCCCTTTGCCAAAATGGACATCTCTCTCAAAGTTCAAGAAGAGCTACCATTTTTTTCTAGCATATTTGCATGCCTGCCTTTATACAAAGTGGTTGCAATGGACATAAAAAATAGAATTTCAAGTACTTTTCCTCAATATCTACAAACCTGAAATCCCTGAATGAGTATTTTCCAACTCAATAAACAGAACGAAAGAAATAGTAGAAATATCAAGTAGTTGGGAAGGAGTTGGCATTTTTTTTTGATGCCTCGATCTTTAGCCTTTTATTTTTACACTATGCTTGGTGTAAACTGGTGTTTTACACAGTGTAACCTTCTCTCTCCACTGAGGATTTTTATCTTTAAAATCAACAATACGGATTCCTTCTAGAAATGTAAGTGATATTCATTGGATTATATAAAAAAACACATCAACATGTAATAACAAAACTGGTTAAAAACAAGAATTACTGATATTATGCGAAATCTTTTACATCTTCAAATATTTTGAGATCTTTAAAGATTAAAAGTTCCCTCAAGCCACAATGAAAACTTTTTATATAATCATATATTGTAATGATAATAACTAAGCAACTACTCACAACTACTAATTGAGAGCTTAACTGGTGTTAATTTTTAAATGCTTTACATATGATTCTTTTTAATTCTTGCAAAATCCTACTTGTAGCTATTAAGAGCTGGGACTTTATAGCCAGAGTCTTCTTCCTTCATTTACAAGTTTAGACACCTTGTAAAATTACTTAACCTTCTGTTCCTCAGGATCTGTAAAATAAGTATAAATCTAATACACCTACCATATGGAGCTATTGAAGGCATTAAATGACTTTCTCTAAGTGTCTCAATACAGTATTTTTAGGTGATTGTCATCATTGCTCTCCTTCTCCCCCGTCCCTGCCCATCATCATCTCCATTTTTTTTTTTTTTTTTTTTGTGGTACATGGGCCTCTCACTGCTGTGGCCTCTCCCGTTGCACGTGCAGGCTCAGCAGCCATGGCTCACAGGCCCAGCCACTCCGCGGCATGTGGGATCTTCCCGGACTGGGGCACAAACCCGTGTCCCCTGCATCGGCAGGCAGACTCTCAACCACTGCACCACCAGGGAAGCCCATCTCCATTTTTATAAGTAATTTACTGCTCAAATAACCAAATCTCAAGCAGCTCAGTGAGTGACAAAGCTCATAACAACATTTTGCATCTTAAAGCAAATTAGTATCTGCAAGAGTTTTACATGTTTGGGTGGCTTATTAATAATAACATCAATCTTCATTTATAGACCATCTTCTATGTTTAGCTATCTGCAAAGCAAAAGTAGCAGGAAGACTATTCTCATAAAGAGGTCTAATCTTATTTTTGCAACTCATGAGTGTGATATAAATACCCAATATTCTGAATTCTACCACGGGCCTCCTTTAAATCATTATTAATCCTAGCTAAAAGTTTTAAGCATGACTATTTTGGTTATTTTATATCTAAAAGCATAAATATTTCTAATTTCTTGACCTTCACCTGTGACTAGAAATAATTTGATCACCAAATCCAGTGGCGGGGTGGAAAGAAGGAACAGATCTATTCAGAAAAGCAAAACTGTAAAGACTCTGTGCAACCCTTTCACTGTTAGCAGGACATTCACTAAGGTAGAACTTGTTGCTGATCTCTGAAAAAGGAAAAAAAAAACAACAACTTGAGTTTTTACATTTTGGCAGGTTTTAGAGATACAAAGATGCCAGCCATGAAAGCCAATAAAAAACCTTAATATAATTATAAGACATTAAAGTGTTAATACGAATCAAGCTGAATAAGGCCAACATTTGCAGGTAGCTGAAAAAATCAGTTTCATTACTTTATCAAAGGTAATGCAGTAGAGGGAGAAGAAAACTCTGGAGTCAGAACTAGCTTTGAATCTTGGTTCTGTTCCTCACTAACAAGTGGTTTCAGGCAAGGCATTTAACTAGTTTCAGTTTGCTCATTTTTAAAAGTGAAATCGGGATGCCTGCTTGCCTTACAGGGAGAAGCGAGAGACACTACTACAGTGTCTAACATGCATTAAGTGCTTAATAGAGGATAGCTGCTATCAGCATCTTCCTCATCCTCATCAACATCACCATGGTACCCTTTTACTGCCATTGTGAATATACCTATAAGTGGAGTAATTTTCTTGTTCAGCAGCATTCTAGAACTACTGACTCCAAGCAGTAATTTGTGTGTTTAAATGTATACTTTCTAAAGCAAACTGATGCCCTATAACTGGACAACGGTAAGGAGGAAGGCAAAAAAAGAAACTCCAGTCCTTTACATATTTTGGCTATAATTACAAATGGCCAGGATTGGTCAGAATATTTATCTAATGACTTTCAAAGTTTGCAATAATATGAAAGACTGGCATTGAAAAACAATATTTATATTTTTCCTTTCTTTTCTCAAAAATGTAAAAAATTATGGCAAATTATTAATATTTTGATTACTATTATAATTACACCCTGATAGTATAGGCATGGCAAAGAGAGAAAGTAAAGGCAGATGAGAAAGTCTTCACATTATATCACCCTAAGGAAAAGAGCCGTTGTGCATTGAGAATTCCTCTATTCTTACAATGAGTTTTGTTCTTTACATCATTTTCTCAGAAGAAGAAAAAAACAACAATGCTGGCATATTATATCAGCCAACTGCAGAAAATCTGAAGAAAGTTATATTATACAATCCACACAGGTAAATATTTAATTATTAAAAATACGTTTCCGGGATACATCTTTAATCTGAATACATGACTTTATAGCAAGATTTTCCCCAGTGATGCTCTTTTAAAGTATGCGAAATGCAGCTACCTATCTCTTTTTGCGTATATGCAAAACAGAATTCACCTTATAACAGACTCTGCATTTGTAATAGCTAGGACCAACTTACATAACTTAACAAATGATAACAATTACATGAACAAAGTGACAACTTTGAAACCCCAAATCAGTTAAACAAACACTGTAAGTATCATGAATGTCCTGCGTTTTGGAGCCATATTAGGCATTGCTCCCTCTTCTCTATTTTGGTTATCATAACAATGAAATCATTAATAGTTATTGATTGTTTAATATGTACCATACGGGTAGTTTATGCAATTATCTCATGTAATTATTAAAACATCTTAAGAGGTAGGTACTAATATTATTATCTGTTTTACAGAGGAAACTGAGGCTTGGAAAGGTTAAGTCATTTCTTAAGGACACACACTTAGTGAGGAATTCAAACTCCTACCTGTTGGATTTGAAAGTTTGCTCTCTTAACTAGTAACCATGTAGACTCACCCAGCCTGCTAACAATAACAATAGGTGACATACTGGAAATAGAATTGAGTGCATACAATGTAATACCACTCGGAGCACCTGGTGGTGATGCTTTCTGAATTCTCAAGGGTAACCCTGATTATTTTAGGGATCAGAATAACATCCAAACCTCTCACCAAGGCCTACAGGGTTCTATAAGCTTAAGCTTCCATTTATTTCTCCAGAGGCATTTTCTACTATCCTTCCCATCATGCATTAGCCACCATGGCCATCTTTATACTTCAGCTAGCCAAGTTCACCCTCACTCATGTGTGGTTCCACTGTGTGTTCACTTTTTTTTGGACACTCTTCTCCAAAAACGTCACATGACTGACTCCTTCTTTTATTTGCATCTTAACTCATGTTTCACCTTTTCAGAAAGGCCTTCTCTGACATACCACCTAAAGCAATATAGCCCTATTATCACTTCCATTCAATTTCTACCCCATTTCCTTTATTTTTTTACAGCACTTAATCTCTAATGGAAATCATCTTATTCACTCTTTCTTTCCACTAAAATATAAACTGTAGGAGAACAGGGGACTTATCTCTCTTGTTCACTATGTACTTCTATTTCCTAAACTGAAGCCTGGCGTATATCAGACACACATGAAAATATTTGTTGAATGAATAAATGAGTACAGGAATTTCTGCCAAATTCTTGGCGATCCTCTTTGCTTTAACATGACTCAAGGTTACGTATGATTTGGAAATCATTCCTCCTTTGGGAAGACCATTCTTCAAGTTACTAATAATTAGGGCATAAAATGATAAATATGCATTATCCATGTTTCTTAATTATCTCCCATAGATGCTATGCATCAAAAGAGTTATACCGTGGATATAGGCAGGGCTATATTTATTAGCTCTAATTAAATACGTTAAGTGATAACGTAATCAGAAAAGCATAGGTTGTAGGAAACTAATAGTCATATAATTTCCTTGTCCTTTAAACGATTCTGGGTTCACATTTTTCCTCATTTTGGACAAGTTTAAGCTCTTGTTGAATGCATCAGTTATGTCAGAGAGATATAACCAGTAACAACAACATCTGCTTCTATACCCAAATTTCTGTATATATGTACATATACTTGCAAATACATAACTTCTTACTGCACATGAATTTAACTTATATCTACGTGTGTGTTCTCTGAAGGATTTATAAAACTGTGACAATTAGTTGGGTAAATTGAGCAAAAAATACCCTTCATTCCTTTACTATGGAGTCACATTATATAAATATTTAATTCATCTAAATTCAACTATATTCATTTATAAAATAAATTAAAAGAATAGTAAGTTTAAAAAATAACAATTTAGGTAGGGCAGATGATTCTGTTTGTCACTGTTGTCAATAAACTGCACTGAGAGAGTTGACACATGACACATGATTTGAGACTGCTCTTCCCTCACTTGGTCTCAGGTCCTATTTGCCTCTCCAAGTCTGAGCATCTCCTTCTGCCAAAAGTGGGTTTCATGTTTAAAGGCACAAACTTTTCATTCAGTACAAAACTTAAGTCAACAACTTCACTTGAGGCTCAACCAAAGAAACAACAGCATGCTGCAGTGGTTTGGTGGACTGACCACATGATAATGGTGGGATAGTCTCCACTGTGGCAAGTTCCGAGGTATTTCCAAGTGTAATTCTGTCCCTCCCACTGACTTTAGAATCTAAACCCAGTTTAAATGTGACTCTACTATATTGATTTCAAATAAAAGATCAATTACATATTGAATCTCTACTTTACTATGCACATATAGGTAAGAAAAAGTTATATTTTTCCACTTGCTTTTGTTTTTCTAAAAAAATTAGGGGCATAATATCACAAATCTTTATAATCTCTTCAAAAATTGACATGAGTTAAGAATTGAGAGTAGAAATGCCTGCTGTTCATTAACTAACTTATATAAAAAATATTTATTTTATGTCCACTGTGTGCCAGTCACTATGCTATGTACTGTGGATACAAAGATGAAATATATATTCCCCGTCCTAAAAACGCTTACAAGTTAGACACATAAATTACCATTGTACCAGGAGCAGTGACAGAAGAATGCTCAGGACGTTATGGGACACAGAATGAGGCTATCCAGCTCAGGGAAGGAAGGACATTAATGCAAGAAGGTCTACAAAGGAAACAGGTTATCTGAGCCACGTTTTGAGAGCTAAGAGGAGTTTTTCACGTGACTGAAGAGGACAATATCACCCAGGAAGGGGAAGCAATATGGAAAAGGGAATGGTAACAAGAGAGAGCTCAGCATGTTCAAGAAACCAAAAGAAGTGTGATATGTTTAGGGCATAAGATGGATATCAGAAAGTGGAGAGAGGTAAAACTAGATAGGCAGAGAGAAGTCAGGCCATAAAGAATCACGAATACCATAATAGAGAGATAGCAAGGCTTTGAATTTAAGCAGGTAATTGACATAATCCGATTGATAAATTCCCCTTCTTTAGAAGGAAGGGCTGGGAAAACCAAATTGCATGGTAAGGTCCTGTGCAGTGATCTTGTACTGGAAGCTCTGTTACCCAGAGTTGTAGCTGTGTAGAGAAAGAGAGTGGGTAGGGAAGGGGTGGGGGAGAGAGAAAGAGAGAGAGAGAGAGAGATCATGTCTTTTCCATAAGAGAGTGGTTAGGCTCGAGGCCAAAAAAAGTATGTCTAAATGGTTTATGAAAGCAGATAGAGCCTGAAGTGGGTGTCTGAAACTGGGGTACCGGGGGTAAACCCCTCCCAAAAGATAAATGAGAACAAAGTATCTCGGATCAAAATGGTCAGATGAAAGTACAATTTAAGTTAATGTAAGAAATATAAGATTTTTGAGTCATTTTACCTGATAGGAAAATAACTACTAGTGAAATCATTCCAAGTTATGACCAATGTGTGGCTTTACTGCTTCCAGCATAAAACAGTTTTACAGTAAAACTTTTCCATAGTGAAGTCTAATGTTTAACTCATGTGCCCCAAACATAAAATGACAATTTTCATAAATCATCATTTAACAATACTACCACTTCACAGGGGCCTTAACAATGCTATTTGAAAAATGCTGATTTTTTTTTTTTCCTCATCACACTATAGCCAAAAGAGCAAGTTCAGGAGTAATCATCGCAAAAAGGAGGGATTACACTCATTTCAAAATCATCTGAATCCAACAAAATCACTTGGCTTTACTTCTGCTGAATGGTCTAACGTAGAACCTTCTAAAACTTTTGATACTTGCTACCTAGAGTGTGCCTACATTCAAATGACAAAATAAATGAACAAGTAGCAAGTGAATTTTAATAAATGTTAGACAAAAATTCAGAAATAAACAATCATGCTTATTTTGACAATTTTTAAATTAAATTCTTGGACTAGTACAAAGACACCTGTGATTTTAATATGCATACCTATAATACAGTTATATTCTCTGCTAAAACTATTTCTAGTCCTTATGATGAAATTAATTTTTTCTGGGTTTGAAGCAAAGTGCATTATGAGTAAGAAATACTGGCCTAAAATTAATTGCATGGGAACTTCTTCTTATTTCAGTTTTCTGGCAATGTTTGATCTCAGATACAGAGCTTTGGGAAATTTCCCAGAAGGTTTCCTTGTCTCTTTAATATATGATCATATATATACACACAGATATATGTACATGCACACATAGATATAAACATATGTGTACGTAAGTATATATATCCATATATAATGGTAAATAACTTAATATCACAAAATGTTGTTTTAATTAGATAAAAGTTCTGCATGTGTGTGTGTGTGTGCTAGTCTAAAGGATAATGTTCGATACTGACCATTAATAGGTATCACGATAATCCAAGCACTTTTCCCCAAATCAATGTCTGTTTGTTTATAATCTCTTAACAAAACTTTAAAGTTTTTATTGCTAATAAAGATTGATACTGTCATATTAGAATTGCCTGAAAAATTTGGATACTGTATATTTTATTTATTTATTTATTTATTTATTTTTATTTATTTATTTTGCAGTATGAGGGCCTCTCACTGTCGTGGCCCCTCGTGTTGCAGAGCACAGGCTCCGGACGTGCAGGCTCAGCGGCCGTGGCTCATGGGCCCAGCCACTCCGCGTCATGTGGGATCTTCCCAGACCGGGGCACGAACCCATGTCCCCTTCATCGGCAGGTGGACTCTCAACCACTGTGCCACCAGGGAAGCCCAGATACTGTATATTTTATATAGTAAGTAGCCACACCTAAAAATTACATTATTCAGTTAAAATCTGGTTAATAGCTTTGTGTCAGCAGAGTCATTTTTTCTTAATTTTGAAAGTGAATTTTGATTTTTCTTATTAAAAGACAACAGATTGTCATTTAAAAACCCCTAATAAGTCAAAAAAGTAAGTTACATGTTCAACACTTTGTTGGGTATTTTGTACATTAAAAAAAAATTTTAAGAGACTGGTCTTTGTTGTTTTTTTTTTTATAAGGATCTTATAGCCCGAGGGAAAAAAAATTAAGAATGCTGATATATGTAAAGCATAAGGAAACAATAAATACTAACCAGGTGATCCTGATTTTGATTGTAATAAAGAAAATAGAAAAAATATATCAGAGCTAAAGTTAGTCAGAACCGCTTGAATGAGGCAGAATTTATTTTAAATCAGCAGAGGAGATTAGAAGAAGAGAACAAAAGCAGGGGATAGAACAAGCAAGCATACAGAATAAGCAGGGAAGTTCTACTTGGCATTATTGGTAGGTGTTCGAAGCATCTTGAGCAATTCATTTGATCAGATTTGGGAGGCCTTGGGAAGGTGGTTAAGAGTTTGCATTTGATGGAGTGAACAATATACAGCCATAGAAGTGCTTTAAACAGGACTGTAAAATAAGAAAAGTGGTGTTTTAAGACTTGAGTCCAGCATGTTAAGATAGCATGTCTCAGTAAGGAGTAGGAGAGTGGCAAGGAAATAAAAGTCTCTGTTCTAAACCTAAACATGGGGAGACCTAGGGTTGGGTGTGCAGGGTGAAGAATTTCTGAAAGGGAGGGAAGAGTCAGGGGAGAACGGTGGCACTGTCCTCTGAAACAGGAGGGCTCGTTTTGTGATTATTAACCACTTTTATTCCATTTACTGATTTTGCCAGTCACGTTCCCATGGTGATTCCCTTGCCTCATCCCAGAGTTTAAGTGTTCTATGAAGACTGAGATAACAGTACCCATATTTGGGATAGAGGGCAAGGCACCAAAGGTAAGACTTCTTACCTAAGGGAGAAAAAGGAGCTCAACTTTTCTGTTCTTGCTTTCTTTCCTGCTTTTAGTGGAAATCTCTGCTGTTGCTTCGGAGGATTAAAAAAAAAAAAAATCTCTCATCTCTGCTCTGGCCAACTAACCACGAGGCTAAAAGCTGCCTCCTTTCTAATCTATGTGTTAGGATACTGCTAACAGATGACTGTTTACTAATAGATAAATGCAAAAAAAACATGGAAGTAAAGAAAACATGCAAGCACACAAGGTCTGATTGTTAAAAACAGCTGTGACTGCCTTTTTCTAACAGAAAATAAAATGAAAAACAAAACAGTTTAATTTTATTATCCACTATTCTGTTGCATGTAAAGTAACTCAAAAATTACTTTTAAATGATTAAAAATAAGAGAAGGGAGATGATTTCAGGCAGACCATTAAAAATGAAGAAATATATCAGCCAAAAAATACTGGACACAAAGTAAAACTTAAAACATATCTAAATATGTTTTATTTCCTCTCTCTTCTCTCTCTCCCTCTTGCACTCTCTCCCTCTTGCTCTGCGTGTGTGTGCGCGTGTGTGTGTGTGTGTGTGTGTGTGTGTGTGTGCATGTTCTTCCATGTCTGTTCTTTAGAACACAATCAGTCTTTCTTTGGAGAGTGTGTTTTTTTCTTTTTTCCTAAATCAACACAGTTGAGGGAATTTGGAAAACTCTAGCTAAATTAAAGGCCAAATACAGACACTACTTTTATTTAGGCTATGTTAAACTGAAACAATGAGTCATAATGATTGTTAAACTGACAGAAAATAGTGTTTTAAGGTTAAAAGAAACTAAGGGGAACTTAGGTTAAAAAGACTGAGATTTGACAGTGAAATTGAATATATATGGTTTTTCATGGACTAGAAATTTCCATAGCATCACATCTAGCATGTTTGAGGCATGGAACAAACATGAACTTCATTTTAATCTCCATTAGCATATCATGAAGTACTAGCATGTTTTCAGTTTTCAACCCTAAGGAAAGGTTCAGAATGGACAGTAGAAGTGTAGAGCTAAAAGTATTTATATTATATATATTTTATTTTTTATATCATGTAAAATATATAGTTTTCAATAATAGTTGAGAATCACTCTCTTCTACATAAGCTTTGATCTTGAGTCATCTTCAACTAGGTAGACATAAAGACTATAAGTATATGCCAGTTTTATGCTTTCTCCATATATCTGGTAGTACAAAATATAATTCTCTAATAGATTTGAAAAACAGAATCAAAACATAATGGACAAAATCAGAATATGTAAAAGAAGAATGGCTCTTCAGGTCCTTAAGTATTCAATGTAACCAGTTTGAAGGTATTAACATACTGAAAAGCAGAATGTGAGTCAGAGAGGAAGTTCTAGGCATCCAAAAAATGGGGGTGGGGTAGGGCCGGTAAAACTGAGGTTGTATAGAGGGAAGGAGCATAAATGTAGATTCAACCAAAATGACCAAGAGTCTGGACACTCTGGCTAGACCATCTCTAAGGTAGAGATGGATGCCTAAAGGTATAGCCAACGTAAGCCAGTCCCATAGGCGAAAGCATCCTTACTGTTGTAGGTACATTAGCTATAAATACCAAACTCATATAACTCCCTTGTTCTAATAACATGTTTACCAACATCTTTAAGACAATTATTTGGCTTTCCACATGAATCTATCTACAGGAAGAGAAAAAGTTTTTCCATAAGGACTCTCAGTATTCTGAGCTTTGTGGTAGTTATTCTTTATTTTAAAAGTATATTTTTGCATTTTGGTTAAATAAATGAACCTCCTGAGTTTAGATGAAGTGAATCTACTGCAGAGAGATAAATCTGCTCTCACTGTGATGGTAAAATCAGATTTACAAGCCTGTAAGCTATCTGATCACCAAGTTAATGAATGCTCTTCTATAAGACACCTTGAAAGTCTTTCTTATGAAGAAACCACACTGCCATATTTGTTAGTTCTCAGTTCAAATGCCACTTCCTTTGCAGATCTTTTCTGACCATTATCTAAATTAGCTCATCATAGTCAGTGTCTATTACACTGATTTATTGTCTTCATAGCATATATTATCTGAAATGATCTTTCCTTATAGTATTTTTTTTTATTTTTTGGCCATGCCATGCAGCTGTGGGATCTTAGTTCCCTGACCAGTGATTGAACCCAGGCCCTCAGCAGTGAAAGCACTGAGTCCTAACCACTGGACCACCATGGAATTCCCTGAAATGATCTTATCTGTCTCCATCCACTAGACTATAAGTTCTATGAGAGTCCACCTTGCTAATCAATGTGCAGATCATAAAAAACAACTTTTAAATGTTAGTTTAATGTCAAATAAATGAAAGATAGAGGAAGTATGCTTAGTTTCTGTAAGTATAAGAAATAGTAATTTGATGAGAAGAACAGGATCTTAGTCACTGTATAATCCTGGAAGATGTACCAATTTGGGGAGATATGTGATGATTAAGTGATTTTGTTTGACTAGATAGAATTAAGCAAAAATTTAAAAATAGTTTTAGCTTAGTACTATTTAGAAATTTAGCAATTGGACCAAACGCTGAGTAACTGAGTAAAAGAGAAGTTCACTTTAGCCAAACACGAATTTAATTTGAAAACTACTCTTCTGTCTAGAAGACTTTGCTTTTGTCCTTATTCTAGCAAACAGAAAATGATACTAATACTAATAATACTGCTGCAAGTAAAGAAGCAGAAAGGAAGATATTAATCTGCAAATTAAATAACTAGCATATAAAAACCATCTAGTACAAATAAATACGTTTTCATTTTATTTCACAGTAAATATATGCCAATTTTAAACAAAATTGGTAAAATATTCTGTTAATGTTCAATTGACATGGAACTGAGAGGCTCCAAATAGGCCGTTAAAGTTCATTCCTTCAACATTCAACATGTATCAATACTTACAGAGATTCTACTATGAACCAGACACTGGACAAGCATCTGGAAATTCAGCAATGAACAAATTGGGTACTCTCACTTCCATGGAGTTAATAATCTAGAAGAATGCTTTAAGAAATAAACTAAACTCCTGTGACCTAGTTAGCTTAGTCTTTTTAACAACCTAACTCATTCAGAATTTAATTGCTGAACAATTAACACCTGAAATTTCCAAAAAAAAAAAATCTTTAAAACAACCTAACAAAACAAGGAGTAATGGAAAAAGCACAGGCTTGAGGGTGGAAAGACCAGGTTCCTGCCCTGGCTCTTCTATCAGCCACTGATAGCTTTGAATAAAACATATTATCCTCGTAGGTCTCCCTTTGGCAAGATGAAGGACTGGAAGACAGAACCTCTTAAAGTCCATCTAGACCTATGGATAGGTCTCTGATTTATTTGATTAATACATAAATTCACATATAAACAGAAATCAAATGGGGACATGGAGCAAAAAATGATCTTGTGGAGTATGCAGACTTCTCTAAAGGTCTACTGATTATTTCAGCTTTGAAGAAGCACTGCAGTGCTTTCTTCATGGCATTAAAAAAGAAAAAAACCTGTCATCCATTAAATCAAAGCTTTGTACTTCCTCTTTGGGAAAGATCACAAAAACTGACAAGTGCTTTTGATACACATTTAAAAAAAAAATTTATAACCTGAGTTATATAAAGTAAATTTTATGAGGTGACTGTTTTCCAACCTGACAGCTTTTATTGAGAATTTAGACATTTGGACAACCATAGATTTCATGTTGCACTGTTAGAAGCTGTAAATCAAAATCTACTTTCTTAAATACCTGACTTTTCAATTTCCACCCATTTGTTGTCATAGGATTAGTATAAATGCTGAATTGGTGTCATTTGTGTTTAAACTAAACATCAAATTATTTGTGGAAAAAATTAAAGTGGATGGAAATTGCAAAATTAAATAAAAACATTTCAATGAAAAGGCTAAATCATTACAAATATTTAGTGAATTTTGATGTTTATTTCAAAAGGTTATTTTTTATCTAATTATTTTCCTAAAAAAGAATTATATGAACAAAATACATAGCTGATCAAACTTTTTTGTTTTGTTTTTTATCAACTCCAAGTTCACTCATTAGAAACCCATGAACAACTCACTTATATGGATAATACTGTGAATTAATGCTATGCACTTTTAAGAAGTGTTCATAAAACACTGAAATGATTTACAGTTGGTAAAAAAATACATATATACAAATATATAGAATGCATTGGGAATGCTTTTCGATGTAAAGAAAACATATGATTCCTTAACTTTAATAAGTCCATCTAAATCTACTTAGTTCCTCCAAAATTAAACAAGAATAGAAGAATTATAGACTTTTTTTTAATGATGTTGTTAAATTAAAATTTTTTCCTTCCATTTTTGTTGGCATTTCCTTTTCTTGTTTGGGCCAGAATTATAAACAGGAAAGCAGACTATGAAGAAATTTAAAATAGTGGGGAAAACAAGTTATTTAAGCTTCTTTGAATTTAACATATGAACAATTTTTCTAGTTATCAATTCAGTGCTTTTTATTTTAAAAGAACTGTTAGACCATTCTTTTTCTAATACCCAATTATTTTCCCAAGAATAATGAAGTCTTGGTATAATAGGATAAAGATCTTAAGAAATCATTGGTTTATCCCACAACAGCTGGTGTTTCAATCATACCAGAAAGACATCCTTCCACTTAGAATATTCAAAAGTAGATTCTACACTCTTGATAATAGGTTTTAGGCAATAAGTTCAAACCACTGTATATTGCTATTTAAATTATAAGAAGTCCTTATTTTAAACACATATATTTTTTTCTTTTCAATGATAATAATTATTGCTTATATCTTGATAGGTAACTAAGAAATTTTAAGAAAATTCTGGGAAAATGGTGACATGAATGGAATAAGATACTATTTTGAAAATAATTTATTCCAATTCAATAAATACTTAATAAATACCTATTTTCCCGGTGGTAAAAACCTAGACCTCATAGTGCTCTTGTAGGAGACCAATGCTCCTATTATATTACTCAGGAATTATTTTCCTAGAAGAAATTTTAACAATAGAGTAGGAATGCAACTATGACTTCAAAATATGACAAATTCATGAATAAAATACATTTCATGCTAAGTAACTTTTACTGCTTTTAAATTTTTATTAATATATATCTGCACCATTCTTCCTTTGTCTTGTAACAGATCAGCAATGAATAGCATCAAAAGCTTAAGAGAAAAATTATAAAAGAAAAATTTAAATTAAGCAAATAATTTCTATTAACATGTTTTTATCTTCTTTTTTGTGATTTAGTAAGACTACTCTTTTGATTTTAACAGTGAAAGGCAGGGTTCACTGTGATCATGGTTTGCGAATCACTAGTATTGCCCATGTAGTTCTTGTGAGGCAGAACAAAAAAGGTCAGAGGAGACTATTTCTCCCATGGGTACTCTGCTAAATTACCTGTAGCTTTAGGTAAACCACAGAACTTCTTTTCATCCCATGTACTGGGATGGAGGGGTAGAGAATGACCTAGAAGCATATAATTTCTAGATTCCTTCAAGCTGTTATAAAAAAATTAAATACTCATCAAAAATGAACTGTCTATAGGTTTATCTCAGTACAAAGAATAAAGTATTCATGACATATAAAAGTAAATGATATGGTAAATTACCTAAGATTTTGAAAATAAGGATCAGGTAGCGATCTGAAATTCTGAAGTATCAACGTTGTCTGTGGTATCAACATACTATTTTAGGAAATACCAAAGAACTTTCAGCTAACTTTTTTCCATCATCAATTCTTTCATAATTATATTTAAAAAGCAACTCAAGCCCACTAAGTACAAAACAGGATTCATATTTGGCAATTATTTTAAGTTTAAGGTAAAACAAGGATGAAGGTATGGAAGGTATACTTTTAACTAATTCTAGCCCCATAAGAGTAAAAGCTTTTGAGAACTGCCAAGTATCCCATGACAAGCTTAGTTGCCTCATGAAGTACTTACTTCTTGATTCAAGACTTGTTCAAATAAGGACTTAATGATGAGCTAATTATTGGGGATGCTATAAAGGGTCATCATTCTGTTTTCCTCTAATTAATGCTCACTCATTTTTTAGAGGTCAGCTTAAGCACATCCTCCTCCAGAAAGACCCCTCTGATGTCCCAGTTTGATTTTGATATCACTATGCATATATACATCCTGGGGTTATATTCAAAATTTGTTTAAAAAACAATAATGAAAACCTAAAACACTTAACAACTGGTACTGCAGACCCAATAACTAAAGCATGGTCATGGAAGCCTTATGTTAACTGCCAGGCATGAAATTCTTGGATCTTGAGAGGCCAAAGTGGTCCTGGGGAAGGGCTGAGACATTTAGGGTAGTAAAGGGGCATTCAGGGCCTTGAGATATTGGCTAGTGACCAATGATAAAGAATAATTTTAATGTTACTAATGTGTACCTGCTGAATACAGCTTTGTCTTACCAAAACATCTGTAAGGGTATGCTATAATTTACAGACTTTTTTTTTCTGTCTCCCAACTAAACAGTAAGGTCCTTGAGAGAAGACACTATATCTTTCCTATTTTCTTTGTATCCCCAAGAGTTAGAACAGTGCCTAAGACAAAGTAGGCAGTAAATATTGGTTGAGTTAATATATGAAATTTCATGTATCAATTTAGGGCTGAACTAAGTGGCTTTGACAGTTTAAGGTTATATAATTCTACTCTACAGTACATTTAACTTCTTAAAAACATCATAGGTCTAATACAGAGATCATGTAATTTTACAAGGTAGTGGAGTTAAATGCTTTTGTGTTCTTAAGAAAACAAAGCATTTTATATCAGTAAGTTTTGAATAGTGGGCAATGAGACTGTAAAATCTTATCCAACCTAAAAATGTAATTGTAAGGTGTTGTTCAGGGTAGTTTTAAACGTAACACAAATGGATTTTATGTCGAGTCAGCAAAAGTGCATGGACTAGACCCTGCCTCCTGAATCCTAGCCCCAAATGTTCTATACTGTATTATACTAAAGGGCAATTAAAAATCTCTTTTCCTTATTATTAAAGAGAATTACTCATTTGCTTTGATCCAAAGTTTGCACATACAATGAACACTGCTATCTGTAATATATCAATACCAACTTAAATATAATTATAATTATATTCCTTACAAGAAACACTCATTGTTAACATGGGAATATTCAGTTATTATTATGAGAACACAGTATTGTGTGTAAAACTGTATTATTTGAGAAATAAACCATACTGCCAGCTACTTTCTAATTGATCAGAGATACTTTAGCTTAGCATAGACATACTACAAAATCTAAAAACATTACTGATATTATTGTAAAGTGAAATAAGGTTTCAAAGATACAAATTCATGATATTATGATTCAGGGTTCAATGATCATGTCTCACCAACATTAGTAGGGAAAATATGTGGGAAAATGAGAAAGTGCTCTTGTTTGGACCTGAGATTCAGCAGAGGAAGTAACAATCTGAAAAGAAGGAAAGCTGTCTTATCATGTGAACACAATGAAAAGGATAACTGCTCATATATGTATTTAATATTGGTATTTCTATAGACACTATCCTAGCTATAATAAAAATTAGGATTGAATGATAGCTAAAATAGATATGAAAGTGTCCTGAAAAAACTGAAATATGCATTCTTTTTTATGCTCTTCACTTATTAAAAAAGAAAAAAAAATGGAGCTGTAGATAGATATAAAATGCAACAATAAAAATATGTAAGAAAATGTAGAAAAAGAAAGATTTGAAATAAAATGACTTGAGGGGGTCAGATCTCAGAGTAGCACATACAAACCTAAGGTTTGGTACAACTGCCAGTGCCTCCTACAACTCAGATCTACAAGAGAAGCAGTTTACAGTTTCATGATGTCCATCAGATAAAAACAAATCAGTTGCATAGATACAAAAAAGCTTTTCCTGACGCACAAATCTGAATGAAAATCTTCCCATGGGTACTCATTAATGGAACACCCGATTTGATTTAGAGAACTATGTCCTTGCAATAGCATGTTCTTTATGAACATTTCTTTTTAAACTCCTCAATGCAGACTAATGATATAATGCCAAAGCACGGTTTAATAAAAACAATTGTACAATGGCCTAAGAATGGAACGTGAAATTCTGCTTCATCTAGGGATAAAATTTTGAAACCTTTAGGTATGCTTAGACTAAGAGTAATCAGACATGAATATTCTATTTTGCAACTGAGCTTTTGATAATTGAACAACAGACTTCAGATTTTATACAACTTGACAAGAAAATGGAAAGTAGAAATTATTTTTGCTTATTAGATTGATTCAATAAATATGTATTGAGCACACAATGTATGCCAGGCACCATTCATTGGAAATGAAGATAATACTGAGTTTAAACAAAGAAATGATAAGTACCAATAAATTGTACTGTTTCTGTGTTTACTGTAGCTAAAGAAGCTCCACACAAAATAAAAATAAATACATTAAGGGCCATAGAGAATATTTATAACCTATACCCAAGGTCTGTCAATGAATCTTTTCCTCTGATTGGAGAACTGCCACTTTTTTTTTTTAAATCATATATCTCCTTGGCTGATGTAAGAAAGAAATATGCCCAAGAAATTTAGTTTTATAAGAAAGGTACACTACTATGTATTTTTTAAAAGGCGTAAGATGGTATATTAAGAAAAAATAGCTTTTTTCTGACTGCTCTCCTTGTTTGTTTCTCAGTTGTCTTTCCTTGGCTCCCAAAACATTTACAACACAAAGAATACTGAATGGGAATTTGGGGGTCTGTGTTACCGAGATAGGAATTATATCAGTAATTCTTGAATCCTGTCTACCTGACATATAATATGATACATGACATAGATCATCTCTGAAATAGAGGAAGGAAAGGAGAAGAAAGAGAAAGAAAGAAAAGAAAAGAAAAGAAAAGAAAGAAAGAAAGAAAGAAAGAAAGAGAAAGAAAGGAAGGAAGGAGGAAAGAAAGAATTAAATAGATGACTGAATCATAATGCAATCATAGGTTATCCATTTTTATAACTTAACTCGGATCATTTTTTCAAACAAAAACATTAAATTACATTAATATATTCAAAACCTGTCTTACCCTGTCCCTAACATGCATTTTAAGTCCAACAGTAATAATACCTATTTCCAACAAGATTCAATGAAAATGTGCCTTTTCCTATTCTTACCAGTAGTGATAGAAGGAAAACTATCCTTTCTAGTAAACGTGATATGAAGGAGAAGGTGAACTATTACTTGTGATTTTTCCTCATTCTGCCTTTGGCCTATTTTTAAAGGAGAATACAATATTTCTTTTAAGATTACTCTCTAAATTAAAGCATCATGTGTACAGGGGCAGAGTCAGGGTTAAATACCTATGTGAGCCAGAGAGTTTTAAACTGTTCTTTGGCCAGATGCTATTGATTATAAGAAGCCCAGAATACTTGAATGAATCAGTACAAATATATCACTACAACTGGGAAAGACTTCAAAGCAAGCTAACTTTTTCTATTGTTTACCTTTAAGGGGGTAGGAGTATTCGTCTGTCCATTCAAACAACCTTCTAAAGTGTTAGCTTCAATATAGATTTTGCCTGGCTAGCTGTTTCAAAGTTAAAACTGCTACAGACAGGATTTATATTTGTGGTATATAGTTTCAGCTTTCTTGCCTAACCTATTTCAAGAACTGAGTTATGCGCTGAGAGCCTCAATTTTTAAATTATCACGTTAGAACCAATTACCTTCATAGTAGTAACACACAGAGAACCAGTAACCTAGATCTCTGAAAGCTAATTTCTTAGTGTGTTAATATAGCCAAAGTTACCGCTGAATTCTCAGGATAATTTATCTGCCAAGCAAATAAACTTTCAAAAGACCTAGGAAAGAAAATCATATTTACAAATATGCCAACTTCTATTTCAAGGCCTACAAGGAGATCACAGAAAAAGGTAATAGAACACAAAATCACTTTTACTATTGTTTGAATACAACAAATCAAATCAAATCTTCTTGATCTGAATATTACCAGATATGTGTGAGGAGGAAAATTAAAAGATAGATATACACACACACACATATGTATACACACACATATATACATATATACATAGGGACACGGAGATGTTCCATCCTTCTCAAAATCAACAAATCTGTGCCTCTCAGTGAAATAGAACACTTCAGCTTCATCAAGCTCAACCCCACGAGTCATTCTTGGAATGAATTATATGGCATCTATCACAGGATGTTTTCTATAAGTATTCTTAAGAGAAGGTAAACCAGTAATAAATCTTTAATCTGTGCATAACATCATCAAATACAGAAATACATCGTATAGAATGTACCTACCAGTTGGACTCAATATGTTAATCACTATAACTATAAAATTGGAAAACAAATGTATGTAATAGAACAACATTTGCTTTAATTTTCTACTTAACTGCCAGAAGATACTATTCTTCTTCATTTAAATAAACTTTTCTATGTTTATGTGAGTTTTATTTTTTCATAATCACATCTAAGTGTCATGATTTGCAAAATATACATAAGCATCTCCTAAATCTGGATAAAGTTTTAAGAAAAGCATTGTTTTTAAAAAGTAAACATTTTATCAAGAACTGGATATGATACATACAATAAATAACTCAATAGTAATCTTTATAAGACTATGCTCAGTTCTAATATTTATCACACAACAGCTACACTCTCCCTTCTTTCAGTCCTTCCCTGACCCCCACAAATACATAAATAAACACACACACACACATACACAGGAAAGTTCTGTGAACAACATCCAAATATTGAGTTCATAGTAAGGGCCAAGCACATAATAGGCTTTTTATGTGTGTAATCTCATTTAATCCTATACCTGCTCTATGATAATTAATATTCCTTAAAAATTAAGGAAAAATTACCTATATTCTTACAGCAAGTTATTAGCAAAATTTTCATTTGGATTTGGCAAAGCTCTGTTTCTTCAATTCTTCCAGTGTTCCCTATCTCAATAAACCTTGCTATCAGTCTACCAACTGCTGATGATCAAAGTTTCAGAGCAAAATGTCTATTTTTCTCAACCTATCCATCAGACATTAATTACACAGAGGCATCTCTTCTTAAGACAAAGTGCCTATTACCATAGGTGTGCAATGCCATAGGACTCATGCTACACAGAAAAACAAAAAGTTCTAGGGTCCAACTCACAAATATAGAATAGTAATCATTTTGTGTTCCAGTTCTATTCTCTAAGACATAGTTTGCTTAACTATGCACGTATGCTCGAATTTCCAGTTGTTTTTATTGGAGAAAGACATTGCGTTTCAGAGCATTTCATCTGCAGTGTTTAATGAGTTGGACACTGGAAGCTATTTTGAGCACATAAAGACTGTTATGTGCTATGGAAACTTTATTGCAAGTTCTGCATCCACAATCTGTGTTCTTGTGAAAGTATATCAAGTCCTAAAGTTTGGATGAATTAGACTACAAATTCAGCCAATTAAAAAAAAAGATGATATAAATTGTGAAGATTGGCCATCCATTTAGAGTAGTTTGTTTATATAAGTTACTCGGACTCAGTAACTATCAGTAGAGAATATGGGGTAAAATCATCCCACAGCTCTTGATGAGATTATCCCCAATCAGAAAAAAAACGTTTTATCGTATTTATGAGTTTGGATTTTTATGTGTGAAAATTATGTGTAAAATGAGCTGTTATAAAGAAAATCACTGAGATCTTAATTAAGTTTTTGAAATTCAAACCCAATTATCAAGGCAAAAATTTCAAAGACAAAATCAGGCAAATATGGGAAAAATCTAAACTTTCCTCTTTGTAAGATTTTCGCCTATGGATTTTAGAACTTCCACTGAAATTACAGTAATCTTCCCCTACCTGTAAATTCTCCTCATGTGAAAATAAGTAGATGTTTATTTGTATACTTTTTTCATCACTGCAAGAATTCTCGATAAAATACATGTGAATCATGAGTGACTCCAAGTTTTAAAGTAAAAAATTGGTAGTTACACTATAAGCCATTTATTCAACAGACATTTATTAAGTGCCTACTCTGTGCTATGTACTCTTGGCCAGGCTCTCAGGGTGAGGGACAGACTCTAAAATCAGCACATTAGTCAAAAGTAGCTAATAGAGAAAATAACCCTTGAAAACCTTTTTATTTGCCCAGAAGGTACAGTATGCATTTTGTGTACCCAACCCTAAACAGTAAACTTTTAAGCACACGGATGTTTAAGAACCAACTAAATTAGACTAAAGGAAAAACAAACAGAATGACTATATAAACATTAAAACCATTCTGTATTTAGGAAAGCTATCAAATTCCTGACCTAAGAATGGCGGGGAATGGGTGGAGAATTCTAAAAGGTTCCAACCCTCTTGCAGAATTTACTCAATTGCTTGATGCATGTTTAGGGTAAGCAAGATAATGTTGCATGAAGATTAAGCAAAAAATGTTGAAGCTGTAGGGAGTAATATTCTGAATTTAGTACATTAATGTATGTGTGTTACAACTACATGGTATAGCAAAAGGCAAGATAAACCTAGTCTCTGCCTTCAGAGCTGGATAAGGATGAGGCAAGAAAGGCACCTAGAGTGCAAACGCTGAAGAGACTCACTCCTAGGGTCCTGCACTTGTTGACTCTGCATTTGCAAAACACAGACTGTCTTCTTAAATTTCGTGACCTAGGTACTAACGTTTTATATCAACTTTCCCAAGAGAGAATGATTCTCCAGTTTTCTTACTTTCATGGGGTATGGTGGCTATGGCCGTCTGATTTGTTAAAGATAAACCTATGAAGATGAATGCTCTTTCTGTATAATCCTTCATTAAAATGATAATGTAAAATGAATTACCAAGCACTTCATTGAAACTACAGGGGAAGAATATCAGAAAAGTTTTATCTAAAAAGGAATGACCCTCTATTTTAATATAGTCGTATATAATATGAGAGACTTTGACTTTCCTTTAACTGATATGCTGTTCTTACTAGTTTATTTTAGTGAATATAAAATAAGCACTTATATACATATTTACCAGATTATTATTCACCTAAATATATATTTATAGACATTGACTTATAAATCCTCATTCACTATAAGGTCTTAATTTCTATAAAGCAAACTCTCTTACTATGAGAGTTTTCAAGAATACAACCATATAGCTGATGCCAAAATACTTTTCACAAATCCTGTTGTCTAACAGTTACATGTATCACTGTCTGTCAGTAGATTATAAACTACTAGGATAAATGAGATGCCATAAGAAAACTGCCATGAAATGCTAGTGTTATTCTTCATTCTCCCCAGTAGGCTTAGAGGTCAAGTCTAACTCATTTTAGCATTTCCTGCAACAGATAGAATAATGTCTTTCACAAAGTAGTCATTTAATAAACGTAGAAAAACAAAAACATAATTCTAACTGGAAATGTTTTGTGTTCTTTGTAATAAGAACATTTAAAAACAATATTTCTGCAAAAGACAATTTTAAATTTAGCCTTTTTCATAAAAATATGACTTTTAGATACATATTTTCATATATTCAGCTGATCATAAAGCTGATTAAATTAGGATTGATTTATTTAGGTCTACAAAAGAATATCTCATTTTTATAGTATTGGTATTAAAGTAATATCACTTCTTAAGTAAAATTGACTCTCCTATAAATGCCAATTATCTCTCAATAACAGCTTTTAAAATGTACTGTTTACCTTAGATTAGAAAGATAATTTCTTACAATCCAGCTGATGTATTAAAAAAATAAAATAACACACTTCTAACAAATCTACAATAAGAGAACCTCAAGAGTAAACCATAATACCATCAAGTGTCTAGTGCTACTACTCTCTATGTTTAAAGAATGAACTCCTGTAAGATTTTTCCAAGAACAGAGAGTTCATGAAAAATGCTAACAAGAGATGCTCCAGAGATTTATTCTGTTTAGTACAGAAAAGTTATATTATGATTTTAAATATAATTTTCCCCTTTCCTTACCTCAACTATGTTCCTCAAATTTTACCTTTTGAGACTACTTTTGGATACCTTTTTAACAGAGTTAACACAAGCTTGTTAAGTCTGGCCTTGTGGCTAAATTGAGGATCAGATGAGAGCCAAATGTGAGGGTGGTTTTTGTGATGTGGAATAAGCACGTATGTTTGAGTGTGTGCTCATGTGTATGTGCCTATTAACTGTTCAAATAATCCAGGAAAACAGAAAAAATGCTGAATGGGAGTTTTGTGGGTAGAACTAACCATGGAACAGAGCCTTTGCTGTGCATTACAAGTTAGTGAATTTCCAAAGGTTGCTATTATACAATGAAGCTACAGTTTATGGAAGGACATCCTCAGGAATGTGTGTGTGTTTGTGTGCACACGTGTGTGTGCACACAAAATACAAAAGTATTTGTAGCATCTCTATTGATTACCATTTTCCCTTCCTGGAAACAATCTTCAAAAAAATGGAGTTTTCTGGCATTTAAATGACTGGGTAGTATTTAACTAATGAACTAAAAAAATACTTTGGAGACTGGAAGACAAGGTCAGAAAGCAGGGTGTAATTTAGGAGTCTAAACCTGACTTATATGCAGCTCCCATTCAGCCACATAAAAGGGAGTCTGGAAAACCCCTAACTGTTACCTATCAATATGCAATCGTCTACCAAATCCTTTTAACTACAACTCAGTTATGATGAATACTTTTAAACTACAATGAATCCATGGTGTTTACAACTCAAATTATATACTACTTCGTTCAAAGTCCCTTTGCCTAGAAGTATTGCCTGGCAGCTGAATTCTTTCTTTCTTAGTATGAAGTGTAATGCAACATTGAACTAAGCCCCTCAGAACCTAAGAAGATAGCTTTGGTCAGTGGAGAAAAGCAGGGAAAGTAAATGTATCATTATTCTAAAGACTTTTAAGTATCCCTGGAGGATAAATTTCCAGGAAAGGGTAAAAGAAAAGTATATTTGAATGAGTAGTCAGAATTTCATAAGTTACCAGGAAAGTAACTGAGTTGCTTTATTCATAGCTGTAGCTATATTCATAGCTGAGTTGCATAGCTAACACTTAAAAATTTTATCAAGGAGTTTAATGACAGTGAAAGTTGGAGAACAGGCAGGTAAAAAATATGGTTATCACTGGTGGTGAAATTTTCACATTCTACTGGGCCTTACTGGGAACTAGGTAGGAGGGATTAAGTCTGGATTAGGCTCTCAAACTGTGTTTTAGCTCCTAAACTGATTCTCTTAATTGAAGGTCAACTGCTCCTAACTGCAAAATGATAGAGTTTTACCATTCCAGTACATGAAAAAACTATATAGAAACTACCTAAAGAGATCAGCAATATAGTAACTTTCATTCTAATTCAGTGTGCTTATTCATTCTTATACAGTAGTATATGTGTGTGTGTGCATTTAAACATTTTCCACATTGCCAAAGCTTTAAGGTAAAATATATCTACAAATACATGAGAGAAGGTGGAGCTAAGCTTGTATGTTTATCTCCATACTATTTCACAAGAGATATTTTTATTTAAAGAGAAATTAGTAACCGTATTTAAGACATCTTAAAGAAGCAAAACATGAGTCTAACTTGAATGTAAAATCTGAAAAAAATGCAGCTTCAAAGTGGTCTTAATCACCACCAGACGCTTAATCAGTTTAAATCATATTACTAGAATGGATTCCTGATGTCCTCTTGTTCTTTCGGTACCTAATTGTTTGAACTCTTCTAAAATGAAAGCATCATTTTTTTTTTCAGATTAGGTGTTGGTACATTTAGATGAATAGATATTTATACCTATAAGCTTTGTCTTTAATATTTTGGGGGCAGTGTTTCAGAAACCTGCTTTTAAAGTACTGAGGATACAGACAGGTGCATCTTGGCCATAGAATAGGCTTTTATAGAAAGCATCAGGCTATGCGGGTCACCTGGCCAAATTCCTAAATTATGAAGCAATGATGGGATCACTGAGTCACCCTTCACTTGAGCTTCTGTCCTTAAATAATCCTGAAAAAAAGACAGAAAAGTAGAAATTCTGCTTATTTTGTCCAAAAACAAAAAACAAGAAATCTAAATCTTAGAGCAGGTCCCAATGGAGCCTTGAAAAAAAGGTCCAGATGTGAAAGTGGACTTCATGTACCTATCTGATTTGGAATTAAAACTTCTGGGGTAACTCCTGACACCTCTAAAACTTTGGCACTGTTCCAGAGAAGTCTGAAAGTATAAGTAATATTTTATGCTATAGAGGCATTTCATAGCACTGTTTTGCTTGAATCCCTTTGATAGCTTTCAGTTCTCTCAGTAGAATCCAAAGTCCCTGCAGTAGCCTCCAACATTCCATCATATAGGTCCCCTTTACCTCTCTGTATTCACTTCCACCTGGCTTCTTCTTACCTCATTTCACTCAGCCACACTGGCCTCCTTGCTGTTCTTCAAACCCACCAGGCTCTTTGCACTCTACTCTCTACCTACCATGATCTCCCCCCAAATTATCTGCATAGCTTGCTCCCTCAACTCCTTCAAGTCTTTGCTCAAATGTCATTTTCTCAGGAAGAATTTATAAATCTATCATTCCTACATTTCCCAATCTCTACCCGATGCCTTATTTTTCCCCATGTCACTTATTTTTATGTGGCAAACTATATACTTTACCTATTCATTACATTTATTATCTGACTCCTCTCGCTGGAGAGACATAAATTTAGGGTTTTCTGTCTTGCCCTCTGCTATGTTTCTTGTACCTAGAACATTGACTTGGATACAACAAGCATTCAATAAGTATATGTCAAATTGAATTAAATCTAAGGATCTAATGATTTGTGCTGCCTGCAAAAAATACAAGATTATTGTCTTTCCCACTCCCATGGCTGCCATTTTGATATACCGCAAATTAAGGGTTCATACTCTTACTAGAATCAGAGGCAGGGTTCAGATACCAGCTACCAAACTGTTTATTCAACAAGGTGAGTTCAGCCTTTCTCAACTAACACTTTTGTTGTCTTTATTAAGTACACAATAAAGAAAACCTTTTCAATATTAGTACTCTGAAGAAAATTTATCTGACAAAATTATAGACAGTGTTCTAGAGATAAGATTAAGGAGATCACGTTCTATAACTATAGCTGCTTCTACTTGAAACAACTATATAAAGTTTAACAACCATTTATTGTACCTCTGGAGACTTAAAGTTGGATATAATGCATTTCACAATAAATAATAACCTAGATTAATTTTCAATAATGCAATTTCAATGTTAATCTTCTAAAGGTATTGAATATAAATACATAGTTTTAAAAAATATGTCACTGACACAAATAACAGTGCATTTAAAAGACCTGAAATATTCTTAGAGTGAGATCCAAAATGTCAGTGAGAATAATGGAAGATGTCATAATGCCTTCTTAATTCTGATACAAAATGCTGATAAGCTTTCATGAAATTGTGTCAATCCAGTGCCCAAACATACTAAGAACTCCATAAACATTTGTTAATATATGGATGAACAACTGTCATATACATGAACCAAAGGAATGAACATAGTGAGAAAGGGGTGCTTAAAATATACACGTTAATGATAAGTAGGATATAGTATTACTTCAAAATTGGGACAAAAATGATATGACGTTTAGCTATCAATTTTCTTTATAAAACAAAATAAAACTTCTGTATACATGATCAAGGCGTTAAGTATCTACACTGCAAATCCACAAATACAGATGAAGAGCCAAAAATTTTATTCTTACTATTTCCATTTATGCCTGCCCTACTCCTCTAAATACTCCTCAAAAGCACTGCATTTGAAGAAAAAGATCACTGCAGTTGCTCACATGGCAAACTATGTTTACAAGAGTAACAGCCCTGAAAGAGGAAAGTGTATCATAAAATAAACAAGTATTCTCATTAGAAATTTCTTTAGGAGTATCATATATAGCCTTTATAATCATTTCCTTATTTGTAAATTTGGAATAATCCTGCCTTACAGGATTGTAAAATTAAATTAGAGAATAATGAGAATCATTTAGTCATTTGGAGAACTTGTTAAAATGAAGTCATATTAAAAGGCACTCTGTTATTATAAAGCAGTTAGTTGGGCATTGGGCCACACTTTGAGAAATACTCCTTTAGGAAATCGCTATTGTTGTGGCATCCCATTCCTCTTTGGGCTTATTTTCCTAAAAAGCAAATGAGAAGCCTCACCAGGAACAGGCAGTCTTGTTATACATTTTCCCTTGGCTCCTGGGGCAGTTTTACAGCACCTAAGCCTACAGACAGCCCCTAAGCAAAACCCAGTGTAGAGGACTTGCTGGCCATGAAAGAACTGGGGACCTGTTTTAATTATGAGACAGTGGTTAATAAGAGAAAGAGGAAAGAAAGGAGGACAAAACAAGAGAAGAGGAGAAGGAGGAAAAGAGAACATGAACAAGGAATAAGGAAACAGTGTGCCAAGTTTAATGCCTTCCTTCAACCTTCCAAACCCATATAGCCTACAGAATTTTTGGAAGTCATCATCAAAAGACAGTGGTAATTCAACCATAGTCAACCTCTGGCTTATCCAGTGGGTTACCTATCATGCTAAAGCTCAACTGAATGGAGCCCACATTTCTACTGGAATGATTCCTTAAAAAACACACCTTTTGTTGGTGAAATGTAAAAATTCAGCTTGATGTAGTCAAATATTAGGTCATAAGATTTCCCCTATGTTATAAATCAACATTTTACTTTTTAGCAAAGCATGAATTCTTACACCTAGGGTTTTCTCCACACTTTGAAACACTATTTACTTTTATATCAAAATGTTATTTACACATAGTTTCAGTTGATTGCTATCAATTAATTTACAGTGGTACATGGATTTAGATTTCACTCCTATTGCTGCCTTCAGATGTAAATGATTTTCACACTTTTGGTTGTACTGACAAAATTCTATAGTTGGGGGAAACAAATAAGGTATTTTCGTTCATTTCACTATCTCTGCTACTACCATGTCCTAGCAATCCTGGTAAAGAAGACGATGGTTTTCACAATCTACCCTCAGCTATCATAAGAAGAAGGCCCTCTTCAGGAAATATATACTACAAATGTAAAATTCAAACTATTAGACATGGAACACACTTTAGGGGACATTTAATTCTCTTTTTACTTTTTTAAACATGAAACCTGATTCATGGTTTTATAAAGGGGCAAGTCAATGGATATTCACCATGTAACTTTCATTAAAAACACTAGCCATTCAGATTCCTCATATATTTACTAACTCTGGAGTCTTCTATCTCAAAATATAACACATTCATAAAACATGATTTACTCGTGGAAATCAATATGGTTTGGCTGTGTGATTATCATTAACACTGAAAAGTAGAATATTCAAAAAGAGTTTACCCTAACCTTTGTCTTCCCAGGTACACAGGAAAGATAAGTGACAACTGTAGTTGTTTGTGAAATGTATGTGTTTCAACAATACATTTCAATACAATCCACATGAGCATCCTCCATGGGTTTGTATGCTATTTTAGGTGAAAGTAGAAATGCCCAATAAACAATTATTTATCTTAACTCTGCTACTCACATGATTTACCATTTTACTTGCTTTCCTTTTTGTGTTCTTAATCCTCTGCCATCTGGCTTCAGACTAGATCAATAACTACCTGCTTATAAACCACACTATAGAATATTATACTGTTAACAACTAATACTCTAGCCATTCTTCTCCAATATTCTTGAAACTACATAATTAACTAGATGTAGAAATCCTTTCACAATGCATATCGTCTTTAAATATTTTACAGTTTTGTCAATTACACCTCAATAAAGTTGGGAAGAAAACCACAGAAAACTATATTCAATTCAAATTTAACTTTCCTGAAATTGTTCTTTCCTTGTTTTCTTCTCTCACTATTTTCTGTTACTCTTCTGAATGTGCCATAAGCAGGTGTACCACAAGATTCAGTCATCCTCTAAATTCTCTATTATAATCTCTTGCACTCAACCACTTCAACTATCACTACTATGTGAATGGTTTGCAAATTCTTAGGTCCTTTCCTGACCTCTTTCAAATTCCAGTTTCTTACTAACTACTTGCTGAACCTCTCAGTATTGCCCAGTGGCACCTCAAAATGGTTATGTCCAGGAGAGGACTCATTATCTGTCTCAACAAAGAATCAGGTCCGTCTCTTGGTTCCTCCACTTCATTTCATGGCACCTGCATATTGCCAGTCACTTTGCATCTTTAACTTCTCTCTGTTTTTGTCTTCACATAACATCTGCCATCAAGTCTCATTAATTTTTACCCTTCAATAGTTCTGAAATTCTTACTTCCCTCTCTGTTCGTAAAGACAAAAACCTTGTTTAGGTCTTAACGGCCTCTGCTATAGAGCACTCTCATAGCCTCCTAACAAATCTCCCAATCTTTAATCCATCATTCTTTCATCAAATATTTAATACTAGGGCTTCCCTGGTGGTGCAGTGGTTGAGAGTCTGCCTGCCGATGCAGGGGACACGGGTTCGTGCCCCAGTCCGGGAAGATCCCACATGCCACAGAGCAGCTGGGCCTGTGAGCCATGGCCGCTGAGCCTGCGCGTCCAGAGCCTGTGCTCCACAGAGGGAGAGGCCACAACAGTGAGAGGCTTGCGTACCGCAAAAAAAAAAAAAAAAAATAATAATAATTTGCTATCTACCAAGTACTGTATTATCCTTAGAACACAAAAATGAAATGACATAGTCCCTGCCTTCAAGACATTTATAGTCTAGTGGAGAAAGAGACTGTGAAATAGAGTGATTAAATGATATCATGTAGGGCCTCCCTGGTGGCGCAGTGGTTGAGAGTCCGCCTGCCGATGCAGGGGATACGGGTTCGTGCCCCGATCTGGGAGGATCCCATATGCCGCGGAGCGGCTGGGCCCGTGAGCCATGGCCGCTGGGCCTGCGCATCCGGAGCCTGTGCTCCGCAACGGGAGAGGCCACAACAGTGAGAGGCCCGCATACCGCAAAAAGAAAAAAAAAAAAAAAATGATATCATGTATAAAAAGTAAATCTCACGTAGGGATAAAACATGAGCACAGAGGCCAAATTTCTAACCAGCATGACAACAGGTAAGAAAATCCTTCTTAGGAGAGGTAATGTTTAGCTGAATTTGCAAGGACTTATAAACATTATCCTGTAAAGTGAAGGGCTAAAAGCTTCATAAAGATGGTACAACAAGAATAATATCTCAGCAGTGTGAAAACCTATGATATGGTGACAAAACCTCAGATATGAATGTCTGTTCAGATAGAGCTGCCGGAAGAGGAAGAAAGAGAGTTATGACTTGAGTTTTGTTTGCTTAAATGTTACCCATTTAGCAAATAATTACTTTACCAAGCATCCAACATTTCACCAATCCCCTCATTCAATAAACAATAATTAGGCAACTATCATGTACTGAAGTCTGCTTCAGTACATGATATTTAGTAAATAAACAAGCTTCCTGGCCTCAAAATACTTAAAATCTCATGGCAGAAATAAGTATTACAAGGATTACAGTAAAATACAAGTTCTATAAAAAAGCAACATAAAATCCATTGTAGATACATCATCTAAACTTGGGGCTAACTAATTACACTATCTTTAGTACCAACACTATCTATGGTACCTAAAATCCTATTAAAATGGAAAAAAAATCCATAGATATTGATCTATATCAGGACATCCATGACACTACTGTTTGTTAATCACCGTTAGCCAAAAGTAACTCAAGCAACTATGTAGTAAGGTGCAATAATAAATGATGAAAATGATTTTTGAGTTTTCAATGCATTTCAACTCCTTAGCGTCGCATTTAGAGCTTCTCAAACCTGACCCTAAACTACATTTAGAATATAATTTGTTTTCCTTTCTTCGATTTATTTGTCCTATGTCCCCAGTAAACTTATTTATTTATTTTCCCTGATGACACCTGATGCATTTTAACCTCTGTGCGTTAAACTGTTACACTATTCACCCCAACCCAGCCCCCCTCGGCAAAGACCTAGAGCGTCTTCCCCCACCTCTTCCTATTCAGATACTGGCCATCTTCAGTGACATCACTCTATAATGAAATAATCCATTTTTTTCTCCATCAAGATATCTCTGCCTTTTTAAATGGAATTTATCATTTCCCGATATCTGGCTTTTTCGCTAGCTACCTATCATTGCATATAGCTATTGATACACTTGGAAAAAAAAGTCTTCATCACAAGAATGTAATGTTCCATGTGATACGGTTGGCAAGTTACTTGTTTTATGTCACAGTATTTTGTGAGCCCAGCTGTTTAAAAGAGTCTTTGAAATGAATGAGGGAATGAATGAACTCATTCATTACTTCAAAAATTCATTCATATTAACCGTGCTCATCATATTACTTGAAGCTGTAAGAAATGATATAGTTTAATGGATAATATTTTGCATCAGACAGCTCTAATTTTAGCCCTGTTTTTTCTAACTTTGTAGTCAATGTATTTAGCCCATCTAGACATCAGTTTTCTCTATTATAATGGCATATAGGTAGGTAAATAGGGAGATAGATAAAGAAAACGTATATAGTATATGATGCCTGAGAAAAATACTATATGCTCCATAAATGTTATTATGTTATTAAAAAGTAGCATTACTAAGGTTAGTAACATTCTTTCAAGCTAATCAAAATTAGTTTGTTATGACTTTTATGTTTCTATTTTCTACCATTAAAAGAGAAATGGGTTTACTCATTTTATACAGCCCCAATACAATGTCTTCACAACTTGATAGACAAGAATCAGACTGGTCTATGTAAATATACATAACAAACCACGATAATTCAGAACAAAGTCAAGATAACCATCTAAGTGAAAGTTTTAGCAGTCTGCAAGTTTTCTATACACTGCTATCACTTCCTATTAATAACCTTGAAATTTAATATTTGAGTGAATAATTTACTGTATGTGCAGTTAAATTGTGAAATTTGCCTGATCAGACAGTGTAAAGCATTTGTTCACCACTCTTCTAAGGGGATTGTAGATACAGAGAGAATACATCACTGTAATACATTCTTTGAATTTATGGAATTGGGAATATTTTAAGGTTTAGATAGTCAGTTTTATGAGTAATTGCATTTTTTTTTCTGGCAAAAGCCATAAGAAAAAAAGGCAAGTGGCAATCCTTTCAATTCTTTCTCTGTTGTGACTCACAATAATAGCCTTACAGAGCCATGGAAAACTGAGACTCTTCCATTTCCCTTCTTGGGTTTTTTTCTCTTCCATTAACCTTCCGTAGTTCAGTGGAAAATCAGTCTTCTACACTTAGACCTAACATTTCTCAGCACTGCTCCTAAGAATGGCGTGCGTGAGAAGGCACAGGGCTGGAATACAGAAGACACCCATGCTCCCAGAGTAAAGGTCAAGCGGATGCCCAGACGTCTTCTCCTCCCCAGTCTTGAGCACTCAGATGGGAGGATTGGCTTTGACTGCAACACTCGGCTCCTAATAGGTGGTGGAGACATGTTTAACACTGACATAAATACAGAGGGGTTCACTTGAGTCAGCTTTACTCAAACATTTCTTTTGATCTTTGGTTTACAGCACTGGAATCAATGTAAAATGTAAACCAGAACCTGAGTGCCATTACAATGTAAAAATTATCCTTGTTCCATTAAAAAAATTTCCTACTGTGGTAGTGGTAAGAATAGTGACATGGACGGTAAAAGACAAAGAGTTTTATTTAGCAAACTGCAGTAATTTCTGGCTTTGTTTTTTAAACAATAGGGTGTTTGGCAAAACAGAGTCACAATCCCAGTAACAATGGAACACAAGTAACAATAAAACATGCACAAAGGGGCTTCCCTGGTGGTGCAGTCGTTGGGAATCTGCCTGCCGATGCAGGGGACACGGGTTCGAGCCCTGGTCCAGGAAGATCCCACATGCCATGGAGCAGCTAGGCCTGTGCACCACAACTACTGAGCCTGCGCACCACAACTACTGAAGCCTGCATGCCTAGAGCCCATGCTCCGCAATAAGAGAGGCCACCGCAATGAGAAGCCTGTGCACCACAATGAAGAGTAGCCCCCACTCGCCACAACTAGAGAAAGCCCGCGTGCAGGGGCGAAGATACAACGCAGCCAAAAATATAAATAAATTAATTTATTTATTAAAAAAAAATCCACAAACTATGTAGTTTTTCCAGTCAAAAGGTATTGTAATCTTCCTAACGACTACACTTAGGCCAGGATCTGCATCTTTGGGCAACAAGATGGCGTTCAGGGGCACACAAGCATTTTCTGCTACAAGGAAAAGGAGTGTGTTTGTTTTACTTTGCAATGGTCTCATCTTCCTTTGAGCACAATTTCCTACCTTTTTTCCACTTCAGATATCTACCCAGGGCCTTTAGGTCAACTTTTAGGTGTCCAGACTTCTCACTGAAGAGTCCATTTAGGTGGAGTGCCCTATTTCAATGCTTGTATAAACCAAGATTTGTATTCCTCTTTTACACTTCACTGTTTATTTTTGTATATCAACATAAAATATACTGTGATTAAATAAATTCACAGCAATCTATGAATGGTCAGTTGGTTTATCTACCCATTTGTGCTTGTACTTTTAAGAGTGTTATGGGTTGAACTGTTGTCCACAAGGAAGTTATGCTGAAGCCTTAACACCTCATGCCTGTGAATCTAACCTTATTTTGAAATAGGGTCTTTGCAGATTTAATTGAGTTAAGATGAGGTCGTTAGGGTGGGCCTTAATTCAATATGTCTGGGGTCCTTATAAGAAGATGGCCATGTGAAAGCACAGACACACAGAGAGAACACCATGTGACAGCTGAGGCAGAGATGAGAGTGATACAGCTGCAAGCCAAGGAATGCCAAGGCTGATGATCACCACCAGAAGCTAAGAAGAAGCAAGGAAGGATTCTACCAAGGGTCTGAGAGGGAGCATGGCTTTGCTGACACCCTGACGTCAGACTTTTAGCCTCCAGAATTGTGAAAGAGTAAATTTCCATTGTTTTAAGCCACCTGGTTTGTGTTACTTTGTTATGGCAGCCTTAGGAAACTAATACAAAGAGCATCTTATTAATTCAAATATGTTACAGTATTTTTGAGCAAAGAATACCTCTTTCACAATTCAGACTCCTTATGTGGATATGCTTGTGTGAGCAAGCATATTCTGTTTTTTCCTCTTTTTCATCAACTTTTAAAGGGAGATATTCCCGCAAATATAGCTCTGGAAATAAAAGAAGCAAAGCTAACTCTATATTTCAATCTAATACCATTTTTATGTCTTTCCTATGGTCCTCTGTACTGCCCCCATCTCCACCCCATCACCTCGAATTTAGTGCCTACACATATATATATTTCCTACATTTTTAATGACTCTTTATTCCTATGTAAATTAATGTTTATAGAAACTAAAAGCAAAATCCATCAGTAATTCTTTTAGCATTACTAAAGATTGCTCATTTTTTAAAAGATCTAATTCCTAGTAATTAGTCAAATATTAATAGAAAATAGCCAAAGTAAATATCCAAAATAAAACATGTATTAATAACATATATATGCTTTAGATAAGTATTTAATACGTAAAATAAATTTGTATACAAACACACATACAAACTTTTAAATTACTGTAATCCTATATTTGCTATTATGCAACTTTTTGAACTTAAAATATAAATCATGGATATCTTTCCATACCTCTATGGATAAATTTCCCTAATGTTTAATAATCTCACAGAAATCTATCTATGAATGCACAATACTATAGCTAGTCCCCTGACATTTAGAAAGTTTCTAATTTCTCTATAACAATAATGTCACAAACAATATAGTTACAAATTCTGGCATATGTAAAACCAGGTGTAACGGCATCCAAGTTAGGGTGCGTGTATGTGTGTGTATAATATCCTTCTGATGTATATGCCTCTTCACATACACACTCAAATTTCTACATGTGTATGCACAAAATATCTCTGCAGAGACACAGGAGAAAACGTTACATGAATCATTCTAGAACTGAAATTGGGTGAGTGAAGAACAGGAGTAGGAAGAAGAAATACTTTCCAATATACACATTTTATTACATTTTTTACTATTTACCCTGTGAATGTAATATCCACTCAAAAATTAGCTATACTTTCATAAATTAAAATGTGGAATCAGAAATTCCTTAGAAATTAATAAATGTAGAGGACAGTTATTCTACATCAGTATTATATAAATTCAAATAAAATATTTTAAGCTAACCAGAAATTTTATGACTGGTACCTTTTATTGAAAATTGTTTTCATTATTGATCAGATTTTATTATCCTAAACACAAACAATTTAAAATTAATTTGTCACATATATTTATTTTTCTTTGGAAGCATACATTTTAACAGTAAAAACTAACCCAAATTTAGACTTTGTAAAAGAAACAGAAAACCTATAATTTTTCCATTTTACAATGTATAAGGTTAGGATAGGAGGAAAACTCATTGGTTCCAGATGGTTACATCAGTGGCAAATGAAAATCTTTTTTTTTTATAGAGTTGAAATTACTGCACATTTTTAGTGGGTTCCAATTGTTGATAATAGACTGAATTTCCTGATAGCCTTTCCTCTCCTCCACAATACTAGCTGTGAGTGCATACTAACTAAAAAAGAGATCTTAAATATTGAAACTGTGAAATAAATGCCTCTTATGATTTAAAATTTCAATAGGATGAGATCTAGCTAGAAACCTTGTCTTTGGCCTGAAAGAGCAGTTACTCAAACTGTTAAAAAGTAACAAAATATTTTCCTGAATATTTCAGTGAGTGAAAGAAAAACCATAAATCTACCTGAAGCAACTATTGTCTCTGGAAACACAGAAATCATCACAAGCAGGTGCATTACTATCTCTGTCTCTTAACTTATCAGACCTCCCTCTTTTATGCTTTCCAAGTTGACTTATTGGTCACTGGATTAAAAACTCCAGAAAGTTATGTAACACACCACAGAATATAGATAGGAGTAGCATTCAGCACATGGTTTATTTATATACCACAAAACATGGCACCAGAGAGTCTTTGGAAATTATTGTTATTACGATCATTTCATGTGTGCAGCATCACAATACAAGCCCCTTTAAAAAACCCACAATTGTTACTCTACTGCATTCAGAAAGACACACGATGCAGGCTCAGATCTTGGCAACCTGTGAAAGTGCCCAGTCGAAAATTACTAACAGCTGGAGATGACAGTTGTTTTAACAGCTGAGCTGACAGGATTAATTTAAATGCACTGAAATCAAAAGTAGATAACACCTGTTTAGTCTTCTAGGGCCATTCGACAAGGTAGGCCAAAGGAAAAATGCAGAGCCAGAATTGTGTCTCTTTCTCTCCTCGAAGGACAGAGGGGCTTCAGAGAAGAATGTCACCTTTTTGATGGAGGTGGGGTAGATTTCAGCAGCAGGGGGCTGGTCAGGCTTTATCAGTTTTTAACATCTGGTTCCTATAATATACCTCCTTCCCGTTTTTCCTTCTCTGTCCAAGGTCTTTGACCCAAACCCAACAGTGGACAGAGATCACTAGATTTCAAAGCTACGGCTACTCACTACAGCTCCCTAGAAATTCTCTTGGGTTAATTAATGTATTCTCTTTGAGCTTCATGGCCACAGCCACAGAAGAGCTGTTTTTTTTTTTTTCTTCCCTTCTTGTCTTTGGATCCAAAATATATCATGTCATACAGGAGTCTGCATTTCAAATGGCTGCCAAAAAATTATTCAGAATTGTTTTTTGTGTAGGATATTTGTCAATAGTTGATTTTTTAATCTAAAAACAAAAAAAAGAAATATTAAATAAAAATGCTGAATTGAGGAATAATGAAAAAATGGTTTCGTTTGTATGGGTGGGGATGGTAGAATACTGTGATTTCCTCAAAAGGTGCGTGTAAGCCTAGATTTATATACTCTTATGAACACAAGTACATAAATGAAACAAAATCAGACTGGAAGCAGAAGTGTTTATTTTGCTTCCCTTCCAGGAATGAGGATCTAAATTTACTCGAGGAACATAAAGACTATTTTCTTTCACACAGAGGAATATTTTGGCCTAATATTAAGAATCCTAACATGTACAAATCAAAAACTGTTCTATTCAAATACTGTGCCAAAATTATACTAATATCATTTACAGGGAACACACAATATATGGAATGATTCTGAGTAGATACAAAGTTTGCCCATCAAAATTTTACCAAATTCTATACTGTCCAATTTAGAAGAAAATATACTTCTATCCGGTGAAGCAGGGAAAGGAAATATCTTCAGGATTAAGGCTGCTTCTTTCTTAGACAGCTCTGGATTTTGAAGAGCACAAAACAAGGTTTTTATGTTTATCTGACTTACAGCCAAAATAAAGAGATAAGACAATAATGATTTTTTTCTCATTTGGGGAAAATAAATGCACATAAGCTATTTTGAGGAGGCAAGATTTTTGAAAATTCAGAAACTCTGGAGCTTTTAAAATTGTCAATAGTGATGTACATTTAAAGGAGGAGCATGATTTAGAATCTTGGATAATTATGGAAAATGCAAGATGATACACTTTAGGGGTAGGCCAACTTCTAGGTATATAGTACTTCTAGCTTTCCTATTTCATAAAAATAAGTTCTGTATTAGAAATACTTAAAAAAAGAAAACATCTGTAGTAATCCAGAAACTTCTTGAAACACTCTAATTAAGAAAGAAAAAAAAGCATATATCTCTTAACCTCAGAACAATATAAATATATGAATGGCTTACCCAACAACTCAAAACAAAACCCAGCTTTTAAAGTGCCTTAATTTTAATAAAAGTGAGCTGTTTATAATTTCCATATATTTGGGAATTTTAAAGGCATATCCCTGTTATTGTTTTCTAGTTTAATTTCATTGTTGCCTGAGAACATACTTTATATATTTTCTATAAAATTTCTCCTTCGTTCTGTTAATGAGCTATATTACATTCATTGATTTTCATATGTCGAACCATCTTGCATTTCAGGAATAAATCTCCCACTTAGTCACGGTAAAAAGAAAAAAAGTGCCTTAAGTTTGTTCACTCACTAAAAAAAAAAAAAAAAAAAAAAAGTGCAGTAAATGCGTAGCCATTCTAAATAAGGGGAAACTGTTCTTATTATTCCAAGTAATTTGCAATTGTATTGGGATTTTTTAAATCTTTGAGACGCAATTAATTGTATTCCATGAAATCAACTGCAATAATATTTGTTAAAAAGCAAAGAAATAAATTACTACTGGTAGTTATATTTTCTACATATAACACCTGATCAGTATCTGAAATTGTATGATAGAATATAGCTACTTATAGCATACATTTTTATTTTTATTAATAATCTAAAATCTAATAGCAGGTCAACATATATATTAACTCTTGTGTGACTGAGGCTTTATTACCTTATTTTCTTGTCAACATCAAAGTTATGACTGTGTTATGGACAGTAAAAGTGCGATGACATACTTTAAATACTTTGGGTCAAAATATGTACAGCAATAATTTGTTCTTCTTGGTAGTTTCTTAGAGCAATTTCCAAAGAAAAAACAGAGATGGAAATGTTTTTTTCAGAAAGAAACATTTATGCTTTTTTTTTTTTTTTTTTGCGGTATGCGGGCCTCTCACTGTTGTGGCCTCCCCCGTTGCGGAGCACAGGCTCCGGACGCGCAGGCTCCGGACGCGCAGGCTCAGCGGCCATGGCTCACGGGCCCAGCCGCTCCGCGGCATATGGGATCCTCCCAGACCGGGGCACGAACCCGTATCCCCTGCATCGGCAGGCGGACTCTCAACCACTTGCGCCACCAGGGAGGCCCAACATTTATGCTTTAAAGGACAATCTGTTATATTGTATTACTTATTAGATCTCTTTAGAGAAAGACACAAGAAGAAAATTTCAAACCTAGAAATAACACGAGCAAAGCCAAAACCAAACTGAAGGGAAATTTTAAGAAGTACAGGTTGCTTATTGTTTGTTTTCTTCATATCCAAGATCTTTATTTGGGATGGAGGGAGAGGAAATGGTGACTCCACAGAGTTTAAAACCTGAATTATTAAAATCCCACTTACTAGTGTATAGCTCTGCCTAAAAAGATGAATATTGACATACTATATCTAAGAAAAATATATGCTTCTCATAAAATGTACATGAAAATGCTTCTATTTGAAAGCATCTAAACAGAGTATGTAACATAAAGAATAAAAAGATAAGACAGACAGTGACCTTCAAGTGGAAGTTACTGTGAGAATTAAAAGAAATTATTTGCTAAATGATGTGAAGAAAAATACCTCAAACTGTATTGCATTTTTCTCTTACACTCAGTTCTGTCTTAAAATAAAAATAATACCTTCTGAGAAAATGTAACTGTATTTCTAAATCATTAGGTTCCAAGTTTTTTGGTTTTTCTGTTTTACAGTTATTTCAAAGTTTTTGGTCTATTGGGTATACAAACATTAATTGTTGATCTATTCAGTCTAATGATAGATTCTTCAACTTCTATAAAATAAAGAACAATTTCTTCCCTGCTTTTTATCTCTTTACACAACTCAGAGACTCAAAGAAGATAATTACAAACAATGCCTGAAGAACGGTTCAGTTAATGTTAATTTATACAACAAACTAATTACTACCAAATGGTAAAAATCACATGTGGAAGTCCCTCTCTCCCCCACACAGAACTAAACCAGCAGCCATCTGTCTCAGCTTGGGGAGAGCTCAGGGACACCCAAAGAAGATAAGGAAAAGGAAGGGTGCAGAAGCATCAGCTCGCTCACCTACATAGAAAATCACAGAATTTTTCTGAACATTGAATGTTTTCAGGAAGCCAAAAAGCAAACATATAGAAAGAAGGTGTTTCAAATGTCTTTTAATAAAAGCATATGTTGTTCTGTAATCATCATCGCAGGTAGAAACCTATCTTCAGCAAGTAAATGCTTATTTTGTTTTAGACACAAACTACATATTTTTTAAACTGTCATTCCTCATCCATGTACCATTTTGCTATAGAAGAAAGAGCATGCATACTTGCATCTTCTTAAGGAAGTTAATAATTTCTGAGTTCTAGAATGTGTATGTCTATACAAAACAATTAGTAAAATAGTCTCCTTATATATTATGAATGTGACTTGACAGTTGATTGCTAAATTATTCTTATTGAAATAAGTTCATACATTTTAACAAACAATGCTACCAATATTTTGACATTGAACTAGGCCATAATTATATCAAATGCAGCAAAATAAGGGAAATATTTTTCCTTTAAAATCACAAGGTGAATCTTGACATTTAAGCAACAATAGATTTTTCAGATGAAAAAAAATTCAAATGGGAATGTAAGAGTATTAAAATGTTTTTTTATTTTTTAAATTAAAAGAATATTTATTCATAAATGTGTTTCAGCTATGTTTTTAATGACATTCAGAATTCCAAATAGAGAAATAGGGTCTTGGCAAATATGTGTTCAGTGAAAAACAGAATGAGGAAACTGGAAGTAGTAGCAATAATACTAATTTCCCCTAACACATATCCCTTGTAGAATTAAAAATGTTTTACACATAGCATGTTCTGATCTCACTGAAATGGGTTCTCTTGAATTGCCCTTTATATACTTGCTGGTAGCCGACCTGATTCAATGATAGACCATATAGCAAACACTGAAGCAAGTGGATTTGTAGGAAATTATTCTCTTCCACAGTGAGATGTCCAATACTGAAGGGTTGTAGCACTTCAATAGGTGACTCCTATAGAAGGCAATGGAAAAGACTGTACAAAGCAGCAGGACCATAATACTACAAGTGAGGAGACTCTGCAAAATTATCTATTTATTAAGTTATTTCTCGAGGCTATTTCATAAAAGTTGACACAGAACCTCTAGAAAATATTGTTTTCTGAAGTTCTTCAGAGATACACATAAATTTTTCACTTCCTTTAGCAGCTTTTAATGGAAACATTAAAAGAACATTTTAGTTCTTTTACCTGTACTATGTTTATAGGCTATGTGATGATCAGTTTTACTCAGGAATATTCTCATGGAAGTACAAATATTTTAAAACAAGTCTAATTTTGTTTGCCTTTTAAAATAGGTTTATAAATAGGTACAAATTGCAAGAAAGGTTTTCATCCAAAGAATCTTTATGTTGTGATATTTTCATTCAAGATACCTTTATCACTGTCCAAGATTATAGCGGGCACCCCTATTAGAATTAAAGAAGTCACTTTAGAGATGTAAGGACTCTGTAACTCTCAAAATCTATAAAATAAGGTGTACAGGTTGGTTATCAACGCTGCTCTTTATCTCCCTTGCAGTATCTCTGGAGAGGCAGGTTCATATAAGAGAGAGAGGCATGATTTAAAAAAAGAGAAGTAAACAATTCAGGATTCTAGCAAAAACTAACATTAAAATATCTGCCTTTCATTATCTGGACAAAATTTTCACTCAAAGCAATGTAAATAAATTATAAGCCACAAGTCTTACAACAAAAGATCTTATCTTCTATCCCAATGCCTTAGTATTAGAGATTCATAGTACAGACCAACAGCAAACTTTATTTTTATTTGGATTACTACAGAACACCTAATCAACACCAGTGATTAACCTGGTGTATAACAGATTAGTGAGAGTTCACTGCTCTGTTCTTCTTTTTGCTCATATTTCTTAATAAAATATGAGCTCTTCAATTCTGTATTTTTAACTTCTTTTGCATATTGACTTAATAAAACATTAATATATTGCTAGAATTTTATATCTAGAAAGAACTATAAAACTCACCTAATGAAATCACTTTATTTTCAAATAAAGGAAAATGAAGCATTTGCCCAAGGTTACCCAGATAATGATAGAGGAAAATCTAGCATCTGTATTCAGTATTTCCTTTACTAGACTTCCTTTAGGATGAGAGCTAGAAACCCTGGGGTGGATGCCTTGCTTCAGGTCAGAGATCGCTTATTCAACCATTCAATTAACTCGTTGAATTAGGAGTCACTGTGCGAGGAACTCTGGATAATGGGGTGACTGAGACTCTGTTCCTGCCCTCTAAGACAGGGGTTGGCAGACTATCTGTAAAGGGCCAGGGAGCAAATATTTCAGGCTTTGTAGGCTATACTAATCAACTCTACCATTACATCACGAAAGTACATTACAGGACACTACCTCCATATGTAAATGAAGGAGCATGGCGCTGTTCTAATAAAACATTATTCAAAGACACAAATTTAAATTTCACATAATGTTCACATGTCGTCAAGTAGTCTTCTCTTGAAGACTAGCAGCCTAGATTTTGCCTTCAGGTCATAGTTTGCCAGCCACTGCTTTAGGAGGTCAAAATCCAGTGGAGGGGAGAGACAATACAATTTCTTAAGGGAGAGAGGATGGGGGCAATTAGAGTTAGCAGAAAATTTCTGGTAGGGGGTAAAACAAACTAAGTATTCAGAATCAATGGCCATAACCCAGGTGCGAAGTAAGGTAAAAGGCATCGCAAACAGACATCATAAGCAAAGAAAAGCATGGTAGCTGCGAAAAGCCATAGGCAATTTGGCATTACTAGAACAAAAGTCACAAAGAGTGATGTAGGGAATGGTAGGACATGAGAAAAGAGGCTGGAGAGTAAGACAGGAAGTGAGCTCACTGCAGCTGCAGGCTGACCCACCCACCCAGTTTAATAAAGGTCTCTGCGAGACCCAATAAAATATATAGGATGGCACAAGTAGCACATCACATGCCAAATGAGGCTCTTTTTCTGCTCTTGAGAAGAAATTAAATGTCTACTTCCACATCCCGAGGCTGCTCCACCATTGTCTCTTTTTCTTTGGGCAAATAATTTAAGGAAAATATGGACTGCATTTTACTAACTGCCAGGATGACAAGGTGAGTATGTCAGGAAAAATGTATTAATACTTGGTTCTATATGTTCCTGTTGTATACTTGTATGTTTTAGAATTCAAGCAGTTTTGTTTAAAATTGAGGTTATACAAATGCTGGAGAGGGTGTGCAGGAAAGGGAACCCTCCTACACTGTTGGGAATGTTGGTGCAGCCACTATGGAAAACAGTGTGGAGGTTCCTCAGAAAACTAAAAATAGAATTACCATAGGATCCAGCAATCCCACTCCTGGGCATACACCCAGACAAAACTATAATTCAAAAAGATACATGCACCTCTATGTTCATAGCAGCACTATTCACAATAGCTAAGACATGGAAACAACCTAAATGTCCATCGACAGATGAATGGATAAAGAAGATGTGGTACATATATACGATGGAATATTACTCAGCCATAAAAAGGAATGAAATTGGGTCATTTGTAGAGATGTGGATGGACCCAGAGTCTGTCATACAGAGTGAAGTAAGCCAGAAAGAGAAAGACAAATACCATGTGATATCACTTATGTGTGGAATCTAAAACGTAACACAAATGAACCTATCTATGAAACAGAAACAGAATCAAGGACATAGAGAATATACTGGGGTTGCCAAGGAGGAGGGGTGTGGAAGAGGAGTGGATTTGGAGTTTGGGAGTAGCAGATGAGAACTGGTATATATAGAATGGATAAAGAACAAGGTCCTACTGTATAGCATGGGGAACTATATTCAATATCCTATGATAAACCATAATGGAAAGGAATATGAAAAAGAATGTATATATATAAATATATGTATAACTGAGTCACTCTGCTGTACAGCGGTAATTCACACAGCATTATAAGTCAACTATACTTCAATAAAAAATAAATAAAATTTAAAAAATAAAATTTAGGTTATAATTACAGAGTAAAAAACCTTTTGGCTACGCGTTTAAATTTTTTTTTTTTTTTTTTTTTTGCGGTATGCGGGCCTCTCACTGTTGTGGCCTCCCCCGTTGCGGAGCACAGGCTCCGGACGCGCAGGCTCAGCGGCCATGGCTCACGGGCCCAGCCGCTCCGCGGCATATGGGATCCTCCCAGACCGGGGCACGAACCCGTATCCCCTGCATCAGCAGGCGGACTCTCAACCACTTGCGCCACCAGGGAGGCCCTACGCGTTTAAATTTTGAGAATGGATCAGTACATGAATCAGGAACTTCCAAAGCTAAGTGTATTTTAGCTCTCTGGATAAGGTCTAGGTTATGTACCCATAATTATTACCATGATTTTGGCTCAACTTTCCAAATACGATTCTGCTAAAACAAGAATTCAAAGATAATATCCTCTACTATTTTAGTGAATAAAGGCTAAAGATGGATAAAGGGGAAATAATATATTACATGTATAGGCTTATTAGCTTGAGAACCTTGGGGGGAAGCAGTTAGAATATCTCCTTAGGGTTGTAAATTTTTCCCAGAAAGCTGTGGATAAGCAGAAATCAATAACCTGAAAATATCCAGAAAAGATGAGATGATGAGAAAAACAACATTAAAAGAAGTTATGTCATAGTGGGCTTCCCTGGTGGTGCAGTGGTTAAGAATCCGCTGGCCAACGCAGGAGACACGGGTTCGAGCCCCGGTCTGGGAAGACCCCACACGCGGCGGAGCAACAAAGCACATGCGCCACGACTACTGAGCCTGCACTCTAAATCCTGCGAGCCACAACTACTGAAGCCTGCGCACCTACAGCCCATGCTCCGCAACAAGAGAAGCCACCGCAATGAGAAGCCCGCGCACTGCAACAAGGAGTAGCCCCTCTCACCACAACTAGAGGAAGCCTGCATATAGCAGCAAAGACCCAATGAAGCCAAAAATAATAAATAAATAAATAAATTTTTAAACAAAGAAGTTATGTCATAGAGAGAGGGATCCAGTGAATACTGTAACAGCTTTCTGCTCCAGCACGTAAACAGGATTGGCTAAAGCAGTCATAATAGCCACATGACCTCCACAGGTGACATAAACAAAGACATGTCCATCAATATGTAAATATTAATTCAATTTAGAGGATAAAGAATTATAGGCACTGATTATATGTTCACTTTTGGTGTAAGGCCCACCCCCCTCTACTTACAGAGCCTCCAGTACCTCCTCACTCACAGTGCCTTTCACCATGAAGTCACATGGTTTGTTTCCCCCAAAAAACCATGAGCAAATTAAGGACAGGAACTGTGTCTTTGATCTCTGTCCTCATTCACCTATAAAATAACTAGCATATAATAGAACCTCAATAAGTGTTTTCTGTCAGAATGAGAGAAAGAGTGAATAGGAGAGCAAACAGAAAACAAAGGGATTACAGAGAAAGGAGGTATTGACTCTCTTGGGCATCAAGAGAGACTTTACACAGGATGTTAGCAGGAGTCCAAAGGTAATGAAAAAATAAAACAAAACAGAATGGGAGGTTCTCTTCTGTACTGAGATCCTTATCTGTGTGTTTTCTTTTTGTCAAAATTTGTTCTAGGCCAAAATTTTTTAGTTTAGAGATTGAGTGAGATAAATGCTCCTAAAATCTAATTATAACTTATTATATTTATTGTGTGTGTGTGTGTGTATTCTTTAATTCTAGGGAAATTGTGGAGATCTAACAGAGTTGGCAAGATTTTGTCCTGTGTATGTTAGCATAGATGTAGATAAAAATAACTGACAGTGATAGAGATTTAGTATTTCTTTAATGTTGTCTTCAAAAGCAATTATTAGACATTATTTCAGAAGGGTTCACATTGTTTGAAATTTAGATAAACCATTTCAAAAGGCAGTCTTTCCCTATTTAGTGGAATATACTTTGAAACTTCCAAATATTCTTAATTTGAATATCTTAAATTTAGAAAACAAAAGAAAAATTCATGGAGAGAAAAAACAAGGACTCTCAGGTTTACTATGCTTTTTGACTTAATATTCTTTATTAACCCCCAGTTACAATATTCTTTAAGTGAAAAAGATGTGCTAAAAAAATACACAACTTCAATTTATCTTCAGTTCTTTTGGTTCCCTCTTAATGATTCCCATGAGCCGAAAGGGGAAAAGACTAAATAAGCACAACAGCGAGGTGGCCATCCTCCGTCTGGCAACTCGGAACAAGCAGAGCTAAACTAAAGCGCTGAGGTGGCAAAACCAGCACACGTCTAATTCTGGTCCATTTTACTCTGCCACTGGACATGACTTCTGCTGGGAGTCTGGAGTGCTGTCCTGCATGTGAAGGCTGAGAACCGACCTCTCCTATTCACAGGGTACTGCTCTCAACATTGCTACCTCCCTGTTTAGGTGTTTTCCTTCCCTGAAACATGGTATCTCGACAGAGGTGAAAAATACTAACAGTGTCGGAGCAAAGACTGAAGCAGAAACATTAGGGTTAAAAAACAGAGATAGATAGAAAACAAAACTCCAAAGGGAGAAGGGTGCATTTTGTTCATTTCTACCACTTTCTGCTTCCAAGTCTTCCATTTGACTAATGTCACATGATGGTGTATAAACTTTTCATGCAAATTTCTACAAAGCGTAACTTCTCAGAAGAGAAAGGCCTATGAAACAGAGATTTAATTCATCTTGAAACAGCAAATCATTTATCTATTAACACACAAAATACCAGCCTAGAAGCACTGTCCTGTTATAATAAACAGACGTCTTCAATTATGACATGCTCTCCCAGCTACTGATCTCTTCCGTAATTATACCATGCAATGGGCACAGCACTGATATTATATTAATATGTAGGGAGGAGAGAACTTACACACAAATTAAATCAAGGCTCAATATTTCAGTGAAACTTACATAAGGACTGAGAACAAATGGTCTGTTTCTTAGAAGGAAGTAAAAAGATGATTTTATAGTATCTCATTTTCTACTTCTAATTTAAAAGTTTAGAAATGAAATCTGTCTTAGACTTCTAGTCTCTTAACTGCACATTTGAAACAAATTAGACAAAACTGTTTATGTTTCATAATCACCTGTACTTGTCATATTAACAGCAATAACAATCTTCAAAAAAAACTTTTAATATAGACAGGTTGCAAAGAAAAGAGAATGGCAAATAGAAAACTTTTTTCTACAGACAAATGGATAAAGTTCAAGAAAAGGTTCCTCTCACCCTTTTGCAGAACTGTCAAACAACTTATCTTGACCAAGAATAGCACACAGTAAACACACCAAACAAAAGAAATGATGAAAGATGTATTTACTTGTTCAGGGCTTCTATTTTTCTTTGTATTTCATATACACCTACTGAACAGTCTGCATTGTGTTAATAAATAACCAGAAGCAAGCTAAGTGAACAGAGGAGGGGTTTCTATGATGCTGTCAGGTACCAGACAGTTGCTTGGCACTGCTGATACGGTGCTCTACACGTGAGCTGTATGACCACATATAAAAGAGAGCATATAGGTTAATGGATGGATCCTTTCACCTCTTAGATACAATGGGAGGAAAGGAAGAAAAGTTGTCAAAAAAAATGGTTAGCTTTTTGGAATTGTCTAACCCTTTCAATTTGGAAAGGAACAAATCAATTTTATGGACCATGTCCTGCCAGAGTAATCTTTTACCAGATAACTTGCTGTGGTTATTTGGAAATCTGCTAAACTGTAACTCCAAACTCTTCAACACTTAAGTGATTTTTCAAATTGTTTCCAGTGTTGGCTCCATGCTTTATTCCATATATATGAATTCAAATTTGAAATATTCTGAAGAAAATTTTCTGTTTCTATTTTCTAAAATATGAAAAAAAAGTCCAAATAATATGCATGAATTGGAACTAAAATCCATAAGCTCAGTGATCAGTGTGTTAAAAGTTTACCTCATTTATGACATTAAATACTCAAACAAGAAAGCTACTCTGGGGCTTCCCTGGTGGCACAGTGGTTGGGAATCTGCCTGCCAATGCAGGGGACACGGGTTCGTGCCCCGGTCCGGGAAGATCCCACATGCCGCGGAGCGGCTGGGCCCGTGAGCCATGGCCGCTGAGCCTGAGCGTCCGGAGCCTGTGCTCCGCAACGGGAGAGGCCACAGCAGTGAGAGGCCCGCGTACCGCAAAAAAAAAAAAAAAAAAAAGCTACTCTGTTTCGTCAGCCTGACACATTTTCAGTGTTCTGAGCTTACTCTTCTTTAAAGTTTGTTTCCAAATGTTCCGTGACAGTCTTTCCAAAAGCCACGATAAAAGTCTAACATAAATGAAAAATAAGCTAAAGCCAGAAAACATCAGAGTAAAAGTGAAATTATATACATACACACACACACACACACACACTGAATGTGTGTGTGTGTGTGTGTGTGTGTATATATTTATTTATTTATTACTTATTGTCTCATAAATGGTTTCTGTATGATATGTAGACGACCTGAAAAGATATACGAATAAAAGTTGGCTTTCAAATTCAGGGCATAAAGAAAGGGCATGAGCTCTGAATTCTACATAAGATCTTCCCCTCAGTGTCAAACTCCATCATCCAAAAGTGGGAGCACGGAGCACAATCTGGTATCCGGAGATGATCGACATGTAGGAAAGACTATCTTAATCAACCCAAATATCCAGGTCATATGCTCATTCTGTTCTGCCCTAGCCTCATTGCTCCCTCATGATCTTGGCCATATTTCTCTACAACATTAAGGGTGGTTAAGGAGGGCACACTGGGAGTCCTTGAGGTCTCAGAACTCTGGGAGCAGGTGGCCAAGGAAACTCTGAGTGAGCTCTCCACCGACTCTAGTGCTGTCCGTGACTTCCCCCTAAGCAACTCCTATTAAAAAAAAAAGACCAAGCATCCACTAGAACAAAACCAAGCAGGCCCATTTAATTAGGGCATTTGCTCGATATCCACTTCTTCATGTGAAACACACAGACACATGGGCCTAGGAGGTCTGATTAATTTTAATATGCACAGTCGTGACAAGTGCCTCAGGGGTAACTGAGTGAAAAGCGCACACGCGCGCAAACACACAAAATCCTCCAGCTAGCCGAGTCTGACAAATCAGCTTCAGAAAAATGCTGTGTGTGTTCCCCAGATTAGAGTGTTAAGATTCAGCAAGGGCCTGAACCTTTAATGTGAGGGAAAAGAGGCCTCAGAAACAGGTGGCTGGCTCTTCACTCTTGAATAAGTGATATCTCCAAAAGCTGTGGCACATGAGCAGCAAGAAGGTCTGGCACCCTCCCCTAATGTCCATGTCCAGTCTGGGTCAGTGGGTGTTTTTTAAGTGCTCCATACATTATAAGTCAAAGTCTGGACCTGAGGGTTTTAGTTATGGACAAGGAAAACAGGGGTACCTCATTTATCTGAAAGGTTTAGGAAATATTAGAAACATTTGGGTAAAGACAAGTTTGCAATGATTTTCACAGTCCTGTTGGTAGATAAACTCATGTATAAGCAGGAATCAAATAGTACTCGTCTTGTGTAACAAATAGCCACCTGATAAAAGAATGCCGCCTTGATTGTTCACAGAAGGATGAACATTAAGGACATAGTCTTAAATATGATTACATTTTATTAACAAAAGTACAAGTTCTAATTGAAAAGAAAAATGTAAGCTATCTTGGCCGAATGGGATTCTTGTACAGACAGCCCTGGATCTCAGCTCAGGGACCTCCTACTCTAAAGAAGATCCCCCAAAGGCAATCCCTGAGCCATTACAATCCAAGTCAGAAGGCCTTTTGAGAAAATATAAATTAATTTTCTGTAACACTTAATGAAATCAACAACATCAAGATAAACCGCTGTGATGGATACCGCTTGAAACGAAGATGAGCATGAATACGTTTCACTCTAGTGCTGAAAAATTACAAGGCTTCAGACTCAGGGTACTCTGTGCTAAAGTTAAAACACTTATTCCTAAAGACATAGGTTCTACAGCATTTGAGGGTGTCTTCTTGTCCTGACCTTTGAAAAATAAACTCTTTTCTTTATCATCATTTTATGAGTGTCAATTTCCATACAGTGGTGCCTTGGAAAAGGGTGCCTGGAAGTTAGACTCCAGCAGGCTCAACAAGAAGAGACATTTTCCAGTGACAGACTGCATAGACGAACACGTAGCCACAATACATTAGGAGTAGCCTCCAACAGCGGTGGGAGTGTGAGGAACAGAACTGAAAAGGGCTCAACTGAAAAGTACCCTTGTTTGTCCTTCAGTGGAACAGCACTTACAAAACCTCTTCAACGTGTACTTTGTCAAAAGGATGGTGACTAACTAAACAAAAGCAACTCAAACCTCTGCCAATTAAAGTATCTTTAGGCTTTTCCCCTGATCCATTCAGTTTTTATTTTTCCCACCTCATCAAATGTGGCTTTAAAAAGAGTGAATTTCAAAGTGAATTTCAATATTCTTAGTTTAATGGAATGCTTTGGGATTTTGAATTTAGGAAAGTCAATCTCCATAATTTCCTTATAAAATAATAATTAAAAAGTTGGTAAAATTAGGGGGTAATTTTGAATTTCAATTTCAACTTATCTGTTAATGTAATATGGTTTAATTTAAATTCTAAAGGGCTGCTCAACAACAGACATTTAAAGTAAAGAGCAGGCACTGTGATTTATAATGTAAACTCAAACATCAAACATTCAATGCCCGAAGGGATATTCACAAGGCCAAATATCATGCACCAGGGGCCTGTCTTTTCCACAGAATAATTATATATAATGCCGTAGCACAGCACAGATGAAAATACACTGCTTATAATATCTACTTCAGGACCCGTAAAATACATCTTAAAACAAGGAGAAAAAGCTTTATATCCATTTAGAGAATCTAATGGGTCTATATGTCAACACATTTGTAATAGAAATTAAAAGTCCATTAACACATAATTATTTTGGGGGAAAAAAACACAAGTACCACAGAAGGTACAAGCAACTAAGTTGAATTATTTTCAATAGATGTGACAGAAGCAAATATAAAAAAGATACATTACACAAGAATATTCATACATATTTTTAAGTTTTAAGAGAGCATCATTCATGACCAAGAATTTACACTTTTTTGTTTCATAAACGTACAGTTATAAACTTAAAAAGTGTCCAGCCCAATCCTAGAAATGGTATACATGGAGTTAAGAGGAAGTTTTTTGGCATTTGCCACTGAGAATTTGTAGTATACTGACTGCATGGTGTCAGGGTGATATCCACTGAACAATATTCCCTGCTGTATCTGCTGGAGAGAAAGAAAGAGAAAGAGAGAGAGAGACAGACAGCCAGGCAGAGACAGAGAGAGACAGAGCGAGAGAGAAAATTGATGACAATAAAACTCCCAATATTTTCTTCACCCAGTGTTGGTTTCCGGTCTGTAGGTGACTCTGAGGGTGAAGTCTTGAGATCTGTCACAATATGTACTTTTCCAAACTCATTCCATTATTTTATTAGTTCTTACAAAAAGAGAACTTTTTTGTGAAGTCTGTACTAAAAGCAATGAACTGTTTCATGTAAAGTAACACTGGGTGACTTTGGTAATAGGTTATGCCTTTAGGGTCTTGTAATATAAAATTGTGAGCAAAGATTTTTTTAAAGAAGTTCAAGAAAAAAGTCCCAATTGTGTAAATGATGACAAAGTCTAGTTCTAGTAGAAACAAAATTTCACAAATAAATGCAGTATCTCACACACAAGGGGTACACTCATCATGGTGTAACAATTTTGGAGGTGTGGGCATCATACTCTAAGAAGGAAGAACAGTGACAGATATAGATGCTAAATAAAACCAAGCATATGTGGGATCAGAAAGGAGGACTACACACATACCCACATGTACACACAAAAGGAATCAAAAGAAAAAAAAATCAAAATAGGGGAGGAAAGGAAGAACAAATGAGAGAAAGCTAAAATCTTAGAAAATTATGAAATTTTTGGTCAAGGGAGCCTTCAATTATCTTTGTCTTCAGTACACATTCACATTTATTGTAGAAATAAGAATATAAGAAATCCACAAACCCAATGTTAAATTGCTTCTCCTAGTCTCATACTGGTCACATTTTGCAATTTTATCCGTATCAATATAGAGAAATCTTTCTTTTTGAAAAGTAGTTCTTCAGGTACAAACTTGCCTAACCATATTTTATTTAGGGAAATTTATATAAATAACCTTCAAAACAACTAGCTATCCTAGGATTTTTATGAATGTTGGGTTTGTCATTTTTGTTGTGGATCACATATCCTAAATTTCCAGAATTTTGCAGGTCTGAACCAGAATTTTTCAGTACATGTAAGTATCCTGGGAAAGCATCACTGGAGCTATATAATGTTTCTGGTATGCCTAAAGTAACAATGTTTCTAACCAGCCAAGATGTGGTAATGACAATAACTGGTACAATTCCAAGTTGGTTATAATTTATAAAGTACTTTCATGTGCATTACCTCATTTGTTTCCTTCAACAACCCTCTGAAGAAAGTAAGGCAGTTAGATTTGCCAACAGAGGACAGATATTTATTACATTAACAAAATTACTACAGCAATTTAAAGGCAGGTACATATAATGTCTTTTATAATATAAATTATAAGGTAGATGCTCAGTTTTATGCAAAGAAATCCTTATTTAAATTTAAAAGCTGCATTTCCCTCAAATGCGGCAAAACAGATACAATGACATTTCCAAATATTGCTAAAGTGTAATATTGCTTACAAGTGTAAGTTAATGCTTCAAAATTGATCAGAGACTAAACTATATTGATATATATCTTATACACAGTAATCAGTGGCAGAACCAGGACTACAGCTCAAACCCTGACTCACCGAGCAGTTACCCTTTTTCATCATGAATGGATTAGAAAGTCAGATAAGAACTACGAACTCGGTCCCAAAAAACGCACAAATATACATATTTTCCCCATTTTGCATACAATTTCCAGGATTTATAAGCCCTCTGAAGGAACTCCTGAATCCTGAGTTTGGAAACTCTCCCCTTGAGGGAACATCTTAGAGTCCCTGAAAGACTGGAGGGAACAAGGAAGGAGTGGAGTCAGTTACTTTTCTTTGACTACAGGCCTCCGGAGATGAACTGTAGGGGGGTGGGGTGGGGTGGTGGAGTGATAGATCCAACTGTAGCCTGCTAGCATCCTGAGCTCATCATAAGAAATAATAACTCTCTCTCCCATGCCAGCTCTGTCCTAGAAAAGAGTGCTGGTCTCCATTATGATGAAACACTAATAAAGAACCATTTACAGCATCGAATTCTGGAAAATTATTCACAGATCAATTCACTTTTTACTTTGCCCATAGCAGTGGGGGAAAATTGTAATCTGTGGCCACAAATTCATAGATAATGCCAATATATTAGCAATACTACAGTTATTTCAAAGATTAATGTGACCATAAAATATATAAAGTTTTTGTTTTATGTGTATTTTAGTTTTGTATCCTGGATCCTAATACCTAGCTTTGTGACCCAGGACAATACTTTAACCTCTAAGTCACAGGAAGAATTTAAAGTAATGATCTCAAAGATTCAATAATGACAAAAAGAATGGAGAGGACAAGATGAATGAGATAAACAGGTAGGGAAGTTAACTGAGTAGGACATGAAGAAAAGAGGGAAGTAAAAACAGAAGGCAGGGACTTCCCTGGTGGCACAGCGGTTGGGAATCTGCCTGCCAATGCAGGGGACATGGGTTCGATCCCTGGTCCAGGAGGATCCCACATGCCTCGGAGCAACTAAGCCCGTGGGCCATAACTGCTGAGCCTGCACTGTAGAGCTTGCGAGCCACAACTACTGAGCCCGTGTGCTGCAACTACTGAAGCCCGCGTGCCTAGAGCCCATGCTCCACAACAAGAGAAGCCACTCCACACCACAACAAAGAGTAGCCCCAGCTCGCCGCAACTAGAGAAAGCCTGTGAGCAGTAACGAGGACCCAATGCAGCCCAACATAAATAAATAAATAAATAAATAATAAAACAAAAAAACCCAAAAAAACCGAAGGCGAGCAATGAAATCTACTCAATTTTTAGGGGAGTGTTAGCAAAGGCTAAAAATGTCAATTAGTGGGTGGACTGTCATCCACAGGTAACACAATCACCTACTATGCACCAAGTTCATTATTAAGAAGCGGAGAGGCACAGATAATCAAACCAAGAACTCATTTCAATGTTCACATGCTTACAGCTGTGGAAGACAGCAGGTAAATAAACAATGATGGTAATGTGGTCAGAACTAACAGAGATGAGTTATGTTAGCAGTGTAGACTAAACCAAATTCTGACAAAGGTGTTCAGAGAAGGCATTGAGTCTTAAAAGGTGCATATAAATTCATTAGGTGGATAAGACAGGGTATGATATTTAAGGCAGAGGAAATTGCATATGAAAAGGCAGAGTAGTATTAAAAATACAGAGTGTTGAGAGAACTGCATGCAGTTTCTTTAATAAAGACAGCATGAGAACATGCACCTTAGAGAATGGTGGAAAGTAAGGTTAAGGGGATTAAAGGGTCGGGTCTTGTGTTCAATGCCAAGTAGTTTTGCGGAGGAAAAGAAGTTTGTTCTAATTCTAGTTCCTCCATATGACAAGAACATGAACAAGTTACTAAAACTTGATTTTTAAGATAAAAAATAATACCAGCTTCGGAGTTTCTGAGGATTAAATGAGGTAGCTCACATAACATCTGGAAGAGGGTCGTGTATTTATTAAGGTCTCTTTCCTCTCCTTTTTTCAAGACAGCAACGGGGTAACACTGAAGCAGTATAAACGTCCTTTCAACAAATATTTTAAATATTTAGTATGTGCACTATCCTCACCCTTAAGGCGTTTAATACAGGGGAAGAAACTTGACAAATAAATGGACAGTCATAATACAGTTAAGTAACTCACAATGGAGGGAGGCAAGTAACAGTTCTTAAAAAGGTGAAAAAGTCAGTGCAGTGAGTGTAAATAACTCTTTCTAGCAACTTGGACTTGGAGAAATGAGGAACAGAATTACAGATAGAGGGGATGGGAATCAAGAAAAGGTGTTGTTTGTTGTATTTCTAGGAGGAAGAGATATAAATAAGCTGAAAAGGTCATTCCAAAGAGACATAGGAGTACTACAGACATTAATATAGAAAAGTTAAAATATGAAGCCTGTTATAATCTTGTATCTAAAAGGATTCTATTTTAAATGAGATATATAAAGTTCTCATCAAGGTAAAAATTACTTGCACCTGCACTGTTCTGAGCCTAAGGTTTGAATGAAAATCAAAGTCTGGATCTGACCCCTAAAGTTAAAGGCTGATCTGTAGTTATAGACTATCCCTAGCTACCTGGAGCTTGAGAACACAGGACGTTTGTGGATACCCATCTATCTTGGCTTTATTAGCTAAATTAAGATAGCTGGTTGTCTTAGATTTGTTCAGATTTAATTTAATGATCAATGATATACTCTTTAAAACTAAGATGGGGTGATGACATTATTTCTAAAAAAATCAAGACAGAGAGAGTAAAGACTACCAGAAGGTATGATGTAACTGAACTGGAAAAAAAAGGCACCCGGACCTGTAAGATGTGCACTGGATTCTCATTCTAGCTTTAACACTAACTTGCTGTGTGATATCAAGTACATCTCTACCTCAGTTCTCTCTCTCTCTCGAAATGAGGAGAGAGGGTTAAAATGTGTCTACGTTTCATTCCAATTCCGAATTTCTATTATGCCAAACTAATTTGCTCCCAGACATTCTTCTAAAACAAGTTTTTCTTAAGATATCTTCCAAGGCTTTTTTTTTTTTTTTTTTTTTTTTCTTTTTGCGGTATGTGGGCCTCTCACTGTTGTGGCCTCTCCCGTTGCGGAGCACAGGCTCCGGACGCGCAGGCCCAGAGGCCATGGCTCACGGGCCCAGCCGCTCCGCGGCATATGGGATCCTCCCAGACCGGGGCACGAACCCGTATCCCCTGCATCGGCAGGCGGACTCTTAACCACTGCGCCACCAGGGAGGCCCCAAGGCATTTTTTTTTAAACACTTTAAAATCAAACAGTTTAAACTGAGCTGATTTTCAATTAAAGCCTTCTGGAAATTTGATCACCATTGAGGAATCAGAAATTTACTTTAGCAGAAAATTATGGAATACTACTTTCTTATTCAATATTTCAAAGGAATTTAGGGACACGTGTTAATGTGTAACATTAAACTATTACTGGTAAAATTCCTAATTAGGAAACACAGTGTAAGTAGTGATTAAGGGCATGAATTTTAGTTTAAGGTTGACTTCAGTTTGAATAATGACCCAACAGTCACCCTGTGACATATTTAATCACCAGTTTCCTCATCTGAAAATGGAGATAATAAGAAACAGAATATTTAGTTCATGTGTATGGCATTTCCTGAAATTGGAATAGCTATACATAATAGCCCTGGTTATGAGGTTTATGTAAAGATTACATAAACTATTTCATATAAAGTACTTAACACTATCATTAACACATGATATGCACTTAATATATGCAACCAACCGAATACATATCATTTATTCAAGGCCTTGATATAGGAATAATGTATCACATATTATGATATTAAACCTCATCATTCTTAACTCCTAAGTCTAATAGTTAAAAAAAACAACTGATAGAGCATAGTTATTACCAAATATAAAATATATGTTACTTAGGTCAGACATTTCGAACTGAAAATTTACTATGAACTTTGGCAGGTTCCACATCAGTTAAAGTGTCACTCAACAAATGAGAATCTTTAGCACCAGAACTTTTAAAGTACTGACAGACAAAAATTCTGATGGAGGAAAAAGATACAAACAAAAGTATATAAATATATTTTCTCCTATTTATAACTTTTAAAATATTTTAATTAATTGCTTGAAAAGATAAGCTAGCTCGAATAAAAGAGCCATTTTTTCTTCGACCCATATGCAAATCTTATTTTCTTTCTAACCATTTTACCTCGGTGGCCTCCTTTTGTACGACACACCATTCTCTGCTAACTTCTGAATTTCTGCTAGTTTGCTGTTGGCAGGGATAAGGTCGGAAATAATACGGACTTTCCATTGAAATCTGCATTCCCCCCCAATGAGAGGAAGCAAAGGCATGAATATGGCACCCTCATAATGATTTAGCTGGGGCTTAATGAAATTTTCATCACAACCTGCTGTTCATTTTAATGGCCTTTGAAAAACAAAGGAAAACATAGCTTGAGGGAAGAAAAGATTTTTCCGTAGCAGATATCTGTCAGCTTAACATTTAGTTCCATTCACTCTCTCTCGACTCTCTTCATCCCCATATTACTGCCCTCATCACAGAACTATAACAATGTTTTGTACTTTTTCATTAAATTTATTCCTAGGTATTTTATTCTTTTGATGTTATAGTACATCACAGAACTACAGATCATTTGTTTGTACTGTATGCAGTGTCACTGTCCTGATGTTTGGCTAATGTCAGGTTTTGGTGCCCATTCTCATGTCTAACCATACCCTTTAATTAGTGGAGTTTTTAATCAGTTTGAATAATGACCCCAACAATCACCCTGTGACATTATTCAACATCAGTTTCCTCATCTGAAAATACAGATAATAAGAATCAGAATATTTAGAATGTAACTTCCCACATGCTGTGGAGCCTTTCACATATCTTCCTAGATATATTTCTCCCTTTTCCTCTTTTTGCAGTTAAAAAAAAGAGAAAGAAATTTCCTTTAACACTCTATTCCTTTTCTATGATACAATTTTCTGCCATGTTATTATTGTTTTTCTTGGTGATTAAGAGCACCACTTTACTCAGATACATAAATTGCTCCTTGATAATTACTCCCAATAGCTGCAGTTACTAAATATTCTTACAAGAGCAAATTTCTTCATCAATAAAAGTGAGTCTAATTTCTCCAAAGAAGACATACAGATGGCCAATAGGCACATGAAAAGATGCTCAACATCACTAATATTAGAGCAATGCAAATCAAAACTACCATGAGGTACCACCTCACACCAAACAGAATGGCCATAATTAAAAAGTCTACAAATAATAAATGCTATAGAGGGTGTGGAGAAAAGGGAACCCTCCTACACCATTGGTGGGAATGTGAGTTGGTGTAGCCACTATGGAAAACAGTATGGAGGTTCCTCAGAAAACTAAAGAGTTGCCGTATGGTCCAGCAATCCCACTCCTGGGCATATATCTGGAGAAAACTCTAATTTGAAAAGATATATGCACCCCAATGTTCATAGCAGTGCTATTTAAAATAGCCAAGACATGGAAGCAACCTAAACGTCCACTGACAGACAAATGGATAAAGAAGATGCAGTATTATACATATATACAATGGAATACTACTCAGCTATAAACAAGAATGAAATAATGCCATTTGCAGCAACATGTATGGATCTAGAGATTATCACATTTAATGAAGTCAGTCAGAAAGAGAAAGACAAATACCACAGGACATCACTTATATGTGGAATCTATAAAATGACACAAATGAACTTATTTGCAAAAGAGAAACAGACTCATAGATACAGAAAACAAACTTACCAAAGGGGAAAGGGGGTGGGAGAGGGGTAATTAGGAGTTTGGGATTATCAGATACAAACTAGTATACATAAAATAAGATAAACAGCAAGGTCCTACTGTATAGCACAGGGAGCTATATTCAATATCCTGTGATAAACCATAATGGAAACGAATACTATAAATAAGCATAACTGAATCCCTTTGCTATACACCAGAAACTAACACATTGTAAATCACCTATACTTCAATTGTAAGTAAGTAAATAAATAAATAACTGTGAGTCTACTTACATTTCTGTGTACTCAAAGCATGTCTAGGAATCTTGTGTATGTAAACATAACACCGTCTTAGTCATTTTGTATTCATACAAAGACTAACTTTCTGGGACTCGGGTTTTTAGATGCTTGGCATGTTCAACCTATATGCCAGTCTTCCATAAAGACTATTTCTGTATTTTCTCAATATCTTTATGTTACTCAATAACAAGTCACTCTTGAGCTGAGCTTTTAATATATTTGTAGGAAGGAAAGTACAAAAAAAGAACTGTGGGAAATACAATAATGAAAACAGTCTAATGTCCACATACATAATGATATCTCTTTGTGTCAACTCTTTCTGCCATGGATGTTCTATCTCTGTTCTTCTGCCTGTGTAGCTATAATTTTCTCCTAATTCCCAGTACCTCTGAATGTTTCCTGCTAAGCAAATTGGCAAGCACTGTCTCCTGCCCTTTTTCCTGGTAGGAATTATTCGTGTGGCTTCAGCCTGTCATATACTTCCAAATTAAGAGTCTGTGCACCCACTTGGAAGGAAGCTCACATGAAACACTGAGGGAATACCAAGGCCCTAAAAGAAATGACACCTCAGTAGCAAAGAGCACACTTCATATCCAGATCTTGCTTTCTAACACCATTCTCCAATAAAACGAACCAGGGCTTCTTAGAGAAATGGCTTATTCTAGGACTGGGAGAAGGAAAGATACAAGATGAATCTGCAGTATCTTATAGTACCAGAAAGTAAAGAAGTGCTCAAAAAAAAAAAAAACAAAACCCACCATCACGGTGGTATGTCAAAGTGACACAGAAGGAGCCTTCAATGAACAAAGCTGGAACAATGTGACTAACGAAATAAAAAATTGTATTATAACTCAAAGTATAAAATAAACATCCATGAGTTCATACTGATATAAATAGGTGACTGAATAAGTAAATGATAGAGAAGAGATAGATCTCCAATAAAGAATAAATCCAAATAAATTTCTCGATGATTCGCTGTGAAGGATGGGGATCAAGGTTCCCTACTCCTTAAATGTGGTGCATTTTTTTCTGATAGTAAAAATAGTATTTTCTTACTATAAGAGTTGTTTAAAAAACAGAAAAATTAAAAGGAAGCACCTTTATTAGGAAGCACCTAAATTAAAATTAAAAGCACCTTCCTTCCACAGAGTAAGGTACAGAAAGGGGGCAGGGAGGATTTACAGTGGAGAAACCCGACAAGCACTGTTATCAGCCAGGTGATCAAGGTCGACATCAACATTCGCAAATCACATAGTAAGTGTGTACTTTTGATGTGATGTGACAAGAATGGTACTTGGTTTCTGTGGTCTTTCTACCCAAACCCACAATCCCAGTTTAATTATGAGAAAACCACCAGACAAATTCTAATAGAGTGGCATTCTACAATATATCTGAACAGTATTCCTCAAAATTTTCAAGGTTATCAAAAATAAGAACAGTCTGAGAAACTGTTGCAGCCAAAAGGAGCCCAGGGAGACATGAGAACTAAATAGCTAAATGTAATCTGTTATGTGATGGCATCCTAGAAGAGAGAAAGCACACGGTGAAAACTAAAGAAATCTGAATAAACTATGGACTTTAGTTAATAATGCTGTATCACAACATAAAAGATGCAAAATAACTTTAAATGCAGAAAGTTAATCATGTAAAATGAATAGCATATATAAAAATAAAGAAAAAGAAAATTATCATAAAGATGTTATACCAGAAAGCTATGATTCTGGGTGATTTTTATCTTCTTCCTTTTAATTTTTCTGTTTTTTAAACAACTCTTATAGTAAGAAAATACTATTTTTACTATCAGAAAAAAATGCAGCACATTAAAAGAAAAAGGTTGTGTGGGTCCTCCTCAAAACTCCATTTTTATCTCCATGCAGATTAGAGCCAAAAAGCCTTTGGCTGACTAGATTATTTCCAAAATTCCTTCCAACTGTAAGATCATGTGAATTACATAAATTTTAACTAAAATCCATGTCCCAGCTATGCATCTGGTAGAGACCCAGAAATATTTAATTACCACATGACTCCAAATACCGGTTAACATATATTTTGCGCCAGATATAATTTACCAGTGTCCTAACAACAGTTATAAATAGTGTTAAATAGTATAAATGCAGTATATTTTTGGTGTAAAGCATGTCTTTTTATGTCACTGTTTTATGTTTGTTTGTTTTAATTTTCCATCTGACTCTGAAATAAATAGGAGGCATGTTCTTGTGTGCAAAGTGGCATCCGTGTTTAGGATGGACATAGGTTTTAAACAGGAGTTAGTAAACATCTGTAACATAAAGGATAACTATCAGTTATTCATAAATTATACAGTTTGCATCAATCGTTTTACTAGTTTGTTTGCTTTCATTTTAAGATTAGTCCATGAGCATTATCACCTGTAGGATACTATCTGTAACTATTAAAGAGCTTTAGAAAATGAAATCTTAAAAGAAAGGCATCCTGGAAGTTGAAAAAATGGGAACCTCAACTGAGCTACCAGTAAGAGAAACACTACTTTTCAATACACAATAGTTCTAGCCATACTTACTAATTTTAGACTATACAAAAAATAGACCGAATTATCTATGCAGTCTAAGATGCATTAATGTATAAAGGTTATAAAATGTAACAAAGTTGTAAAATGGCCCTTGGGGGGAAGCACAAACTAGACTGCAGATATCTGGCAGGTAGGCGGTGACTGTCCTGGGCTCTTCTGCCACTTTGTATTCTTGAACCTTTAAGTTTTACTCAACCACAACTTACTCATGTGAAAATAAGGAAGACATCACAACAAAAATTAATGATTTATAAAATTGGGGTTAGACGTATAAACATGTTTCTAAAAAAAAATACTATCCATCTTCATTGCATTAGGTTTCTTCCAATTTAACCTTGAGAGTGCATCAGAAAAGGGAGCTAGAAGTTAACATCAAACCATTAAAATCAGGAGATAGGCAACAACTTTGTTTTCTTTTCCATCCTTTACCTTCTGGCTCATTTTTGATGAGCTCTTCCATCTTCCTCTGCTTCAAGGTGTCAACAACATCAGCTAAGCTGCCTTTGCGCCGCTCAGGAGTCCCCAGGGCTGTACTAGACAAGGACTCGCCACTCTGTCGCCCACCTTCTTCTGCCTTCTGAGGTGAGGTAGATGAGTTGTGTGGGGCAAATGAAGACATAACTTTATTGCCATCAACTTCCTGAAAGAGAAAGCAAAAGCAATATATATATATATATATATATATATATTTGTTTAAAATTCAGTAAGCTTTTTAATTTTAATTGGTTACATGGCTTATGCAGCTGCAACAGTGAAAAGTGAAATGTCACTCTGCAACAGCAAAAGGAATAAAGAAATTTCAAAAAAGAATACATTAACTTTACAGGTTGACACTAGAGTGAGACAAAGATCAATTCATAGGAGAAGTAAAAATAAGAAGATTCTCTCCCTTAGACTGAGTTCAAACGGCAACATAGCCTTTCTACAAAGCCTATATTGATGAGTTTTGTCTATTTTTTGCTTTTGTTTGAAAGTCTTAGATTTTCCTATGAACATTAAATGTAGTGGTCATCTGTAATAAACCTTCTCATGATATTATAATGTTTAAACAAATAACATTCCATATATTTAATTTTCTTTTTAATTTTAAGCAGCTGCCTGTTCTTTATGGTACTCCTAATTAAAGTAGGGTCCGCTTTTAGTTCTCCACCTTCCTCTCATGCTTTTAAGAAGACATCAGCCACCCAAGTTATTCTGATATCAGAGAAGTATACTGTAAATTCACTTCTGCTTATGCAGAAGATATTTCCAATTCCATTTGTTATCTGAAGCACTGTTTCTGATGATACTCTTTGCTGTTTTGCACTTTAAGCCTCATTTGCCCTAAAAAATAAAGTTTCTTGCAGGCTTTGCCGCTTCATAATTGTGTACATGTATGAAAAGAACTTATTCTATAATTCTAAAAGGTAAACATACTTCTGGTGTTCCTTTTGGCATTATTTTTCCCATAATTTCTACCAGAACTTCGGCAATGTGTGTAATATCAGGGGTATATTTTGTATAAGCAGCACTAAATTGTTTTTTCAGAACTTTTCAAGAGAAATGATATTGAAATGACAAAGAAAAATTTATTTTCTTAATATATAATCTCTTACCTCCATAATCCTTTGACTTGCCACAAAGCAGAGCTTTTCTTAAAAATTAATCTGTATCCTAACATCTTGCAGAAGTTAGTCTCCCCCAGGTTTGTTTCTTAATTCTACAGCATTAAAAGTTTCCAGTAACATATATATGAGTATGTGCATATTCAGTATTCAGTATAATAGCTTATACCCGTGTTTACACATTTTTCCTCTATTTAAGACATGTTAATGAGGATCTGTTGACCCCAGAAAAATGACAAATCACACTGATTTGATATTTAATCTTTAAAAAATAATGCTGGGCTTCCCTGGTGGCGCAATGGTTGAGAGTCCGCCTGCCTATGCAGAGGACACAGGTTCGTGCCCCGGTCCGGGAGCGGCTGGGCCCATGAGCCATGGCCGCTGAGCCTGCGCGTCCAGAGCCTGTGCTCCGCAACGGGAGAGGCCACAGCAGTGAGAGGCCCGCATACCGCAAAATAAATAAATAAATAAATAAATAATGCTAATATTTTTGACTAGATTAAAAATACTTGATAAAACTGTCATTCTAATTGTTTAAAATATATGAAAAATAGAGGTGTCAACACAAATGTAATCATAACCTGTTCATATGATTTTTGTCAATGGACATTAGTGAGTACAGGGACATTAGCTATGGTATAAACATCAGTTTGTTGGATGGGATTGAGTCAATGTGGGAAAAGCAAAAGTAAAAAATGTGTGCGAAAAGAATTTTCAAAATAATTCTAAACCCCAAATGCTTTCCATTTCCTAAAAACAGAATATGCCTGTTACAATCACTGTTTCTTGATTCAATGCTCTATAGACAATACTTTCATAGATGAGTCTTAGCTTATAAGGTACTTGAATTTAGAAATCAATATGCATAATGTAATAATTATAAGCCCCTGCAGGCTAAGTGAAAGTACACTTTTGTAATTATTTATTTAAAACCGACACATAAATACAAGCAAACACTTAAACACAGATACATACACACACACAAACACCTCTGAAAGGGGCAATCACAAATTCATTCAGTAAACTAAGGAATATTTTTATGAATGACCCATAATAAACATTAGCTCAGTTTAATGTGCAAACCAGAATACAGCAAAACTGCTGCATTTATTTTCCACAGATCTTTCTTCTCCTTTATTTCCAAGGTCAAACGCAGAAACATCCCAATTTTAGCTTCACTTTAAACATTTATATTTTATACTCTGTTTTTACATTATATGATGATATACTTTACAAATAAGAATTTGGCAACTGAGCTTCACTTGCCATAAGTGAAAATTACACACATTTTTCTGTAGCATCATCAGTACAGAGAATGACACCCAAATTATATGCAATGAAGTCTATTAAAATATCAGAAAAAAAATTCAAATTAAAGTAAAATAAAATAATATCCCATTTTGCATCTCTCTAATTTTCTACACCTTGCAAAGAGAAAGGATATATTGTGAAGAGTTTAACATATTTCACAAGAATTCTAAACTCAGTTACCACAGCAATATAAAAATAAATTAATTAGCATTACTTTTATTTCAAGCAGGAATATTTATCTTATCGCTGTTTCACCTGTCTGATTACATTTCAGCCTCTGGCAGTGTTAATCCCTTTCACAGTTTTATGTAGTTAACAGATGTTTCAGTGTGGGGCTCCATTGTCCATCTGCATGGCCAATGGCCTGTTATGTAGTGCTGGCACAGTCTTCGGTCAACAAAGTCCTATGGTTTTCAGTTTCTTCCCTGGGACTGCATTTACCATCCCTGAAATAATGACTGCACATTTCCGTTCATTTTCCTGGGAGCTGAACGTTCAAAGAGTCTGCTAACAAATGCATCAGTGGTCCAGGCCAGCAATATATATTTAATTAAGTTTTGTGAACTCTAAGAACAAGCTTCAGTATTTTGCAGAAGAGCTCTCAGAACTGTGATGTGTAACTTTTAAAGTCTAATGATAAAAGTGTGTTCCAAACTTTTAGAATGAGGTTAATAATCTCCGTTATTCTTTTTTTTTTTTTTTTTTTTTTTGGCCATGCCACACAGCATGTGGGATCTTAGTTCCCCAACCAGGGGTGGAACACATGCCCCCTGCAGTGGAAGTGCAGAGTCTTAACCACTGGACCGCCAGGGAAGTCCGTTTTCTTGAACAAGCTTTACCTCACCTTGCCCTCTTTGTCACCTTTGCAACCATGAGATAAAGGAAGGCGTCTGCCTAATGTATCCATGTATCTATCCTCATCAAAATATCTTTTTGGGCCTCCCTGGTGGCGCAGTGGTTGAGAGTCCGCCTGCCGATGCAGGGGACACGGGTTCGTGCCCCGATCACGGAGGATCCCACATGCCGCGGAGCGGCTGGGCCCGCGAGCCATGGCCGCGGAGCCTGTGTGTCCGGAGCCTGTGCTCCGCAACGGGAGAGGCCACAGCAGTGAGAGGCCCGCGTACAGCAAAAAAAAAAAAAAAAAAAAAAAAAAAAAAAAAAATATCTTTTTAAAAATGCATTCTTATTAATTATATAGATAGCATTTTGCTATGAACACCTTAATATTCAAATTTCAGATAATTTGGTGACTAAGAAGAATTAATTCATTTGAATAAAAGAGATAATATGCGACTCAATCAAATATGTATCTTCCTTTTATTGCCCAAATGACATTTCATTCTTGACTTCTGGACTCAAGAAATACATCATCATGTGTATTTTTCGGTCCTATAAAATGAAATTAAATCCACACAGGGTAGTAAAAACACTACATTTAATAGTCAGTCTATCAGACTATAATCACTAAGAATGACAGACAATATTTATTGAATATTTACTTTGTGTCAGGCGTTGTTTAAACTGCCATATGTGCATTAACTCAGTTAATTCTCATGGCAAGCTTAATTATGATTTGCATTTCAGAGATGGAGAAACTGAGGCACACAGACTGAAGTAAATGCCGGAGATCATATGACTAATAAAATATAAAGTAGATAATCAACTCCATTCTCTTGGCTTTCAGAGCCCTGGTTCTCAACCACAGTGCTAATACTACCCTACTCTTAAAAGACAAAAAACAGGGCTTCCCTGGTGGCGCAGTGGTTGAGAGTCTGCCTGCCGATGTAGGGGACACGGGTTTGTGCCCCGGTACGGGAGGATCCCACGTGCCGTGGAGGGGCTGGGCCCGTGAGCCATGGCCGCTGAGCCTGCGCGTCCGGAGCCTGTGCTCCACAACGGGAGAGGTCACAACAGTGAGAGGCCCGTGTACCGCAAAAAAAAAAAAAAAAAAGACAACAAACCCCAAAAAAACCTTTAACTATGTCTATATCTATCAGTGATATGGGTGAACAAAATATGCTTCTTCTAAATAATTAAGTATGAAAAGGAGAGGCTTTCACCCCAATATGTTCAGCTCTTAAAGAAGTGATACAAATGTCCCAAAATTAATTAACCCAGCAGTATTGTAGGCTTATAAAGCTCTCTCCATCCAAATACACATTGGTTTATACTATATTCCAAACAAATGAACCTTAAGATTTAAATAGTTATATACACCAAACATATACATTTGAGGTCTAAGTGGCTAATCAAAATAATGGTGCTCAGTAGTTTATGATTTTTTATCTATCTTTATAGAATGTGTGGCCATCTCTAGCATTCTTTCTAGTTCAATAAAGTTTTGAACTTAGAAGAAACAGTACAGAAGATTTGGACTGTCTTTAACTAAATTCTCATGAATGCAAGTTCATTAATTTTGGTATTGCATGGACGCAGCACAAAATGAACTACAGATCCACAGAGAAAGTGCTTTGGTGCCAAACAAGTTTTGACATGGTCATGTTCTTCTTCCAGCAACAGGCTGTTCTTGGTTGTAACGGGTGAAGGTGGTCAAAAAGCACAAAATTCCAGTTATAAAATAAATCCTGGGATGTAATGTCCAGCATGGTAACCATAGTTAATAATATTATAATCTCTATCTGAAAGTTGCTAAGAGAGTAAATCTTAAAAGCTCTCATCACAACAGAATAAAAATTTGTAACTTAGGCGGTGGGTGTTAATTAGGCTTACTGTGGTGATCATTTTGCAATATATACCAATAGCGAGTCACTATGTTGTACACCTGAAACTAATATAATGTTATATGTCAATTATATCTGAATTTTTAAAAGCTATGTTATGTAGTTATTCCTTAAATCCTTTAAAAATTGGATAAAAATACGTTATCACAAATATCCATTTTGAAACTAAATTGCACTACATGTAACCTATTCTGTCAAACTAGGAGATGCCAAATTTCATTTAGTAATAGAAAAAAATTCATAATGATTGTGTAAAAACTATTTTTAAAGTTTTTTTGGTTAAAATAATTTTTCATTATACTTCTGCATGAAACCTCAAACCACTATTGCTTACTCCTTTTGGATTATAGATCTCTTGATGTAGCTAGAGATGCCCTCCAAAACTCAAATGCACATGCATACAGGCAAACACTCATGCAATTGCACACATAATTTTACATATAATTTTAGAGAGTTCATTTTCTACTCTCATAGTTCCAACTATGAACTTCCTCAATGAAATCCCCTAGGAACTCCTATAAACCCTGGGTTCCAGGTTAAGAAGCTCTGACCTAAATGTGAAAAGGACTATAAACTCATTAATATATACAATTAGATGATTTCAAAATGATCAGTTATTATATGTAAAAAGAGCCTCAAGCTATAGATTTTATTGATGTTTTATTCAGATAAACATAGAGGCATGTATGTCAATAACTTGAAATTTTACTGTTCCTAGGATAAACATTTAGACAGAGATCAATATTTTAATTATAAAGAATAATAAACACACTGAAGAAAACAGTACATTACTAAGGGCAATCATTGTCTTCTTACTCAGAAATTACCTTGTGATAATGCACATATAAATCTGAAATGGAAGGCAGAACAAATTGTTAACTTTTATAAATGAATGTTACCATTTTGAGAAGTCATACCAGTTAAATTTCAAATAGGAATTTCCTGAAAGCAGGATGTAAACATATGAGGAAGGATAAACAACACCTCAAAAAGCTCACTAGAGAACACTAAGAGTCTTTCTTTGATTAACATGATCAAATTCAATATTCTAGGAACAGGATATGGTCAGTTCCCAAGATTTATAAAACAAAAGTCAGCACTTATAGGCAGATCTCTGAAGGGTGTCTATTATGGTTGTGATTACTGCTGGTGTTAATGTTGTCGGATTTAAAATCTTTTCTAAACTTTTCCTAAAAAAGAGCTGTCTAATGCATACTTAGATCCACTGATTTAAATAAATGAAAAATTGACAGAGACAATTTTGATTGAGTTACTGTCAGTCATCTATAGACAGAGCTCGTCACAACTGTTCACCTATCTATATTGGAAAAAGCCACCAATAACACATTTGTAAAACTTACTGAGTTTTATAAGATCAACAATTCTTAGTGCTTAAACGACTACAAGGTAAACTAATTGAGATTCCAAATATTAGATGAGTGGTTCATAAATCTGTCTAGGGATGGGACCAGCAAGTTACGTATATGCATTTTTTTTAAAGCTCCCTAGGGGGTTGTGTGTTAGACTTGGCTGTACCGGCCTACTCTAGATCACTTGCAAGGTAGTCATAGGAACCCAAAGTCAGCTTTTAAGGAAAGATTATATTTTATATATTTCAACATTTTATGAGATTATAGAAATTCCCTGAAAATTAGTGCTCTAAATCCTTACAATCATTTAATCATCACCAAAAAATGGGTAGAAATTCCATAATACTCAAATATGTACTGTACATTTTTTGCTCTATGATCTACGGAAAGTTCCATATTCCATACCCTGCTCAGTTCTAATTTTTAAAGAATACTGTAGAAACCTTAGAGGTCCATTGGCCTCTGCAATGCAGACACAACCTACTCTGAGAGCAGATCTAACATTCTAAATAGTGATGGACCTCATCAAGTTTAGGTAAAAGATTATTATTTTATAAAAATGGCTCTATTATATTTAAAATATAGGATCCACTACATATTTCAAAGATTTTTAATGTATTTTGGACAATGAAAATAGAAGTGAAAGCTATCTGATGTTTTTTCCAAGCCTAAAAATATAGACTCTTTTAAAAATTCCTTTCCTGTGCAAAAGATTGGAAATTAAGCAAAAGTCTAACTTGGTTTGCATTTTTTTGCCAAGCATTGAGATGAAACGTTACCTTAGACTCACACTTAATTATTGAGCAGAGGACTAAATAAACATTTAAAAGTGCATTTTTTCTTAAGACGCATTCACGTGGTACTAAACAACAATAAAGGACAGGTGATTTGTACAAATGTGATTTCAAACTGTGGTTGGTCAGTGAACAATATCATTGGCATGACCTGGGAATACTTTATACATTTTTTTGGGCATCATCTCAGACTTTCTGAATCAGAAACTCAGAAGGTGAAGCCCCAAAATGTGATTTCACAAGCCTTCCAGGGGAGGAAGGCTTATTAACACCTTAAGGTTAGAGAACTACCAGTATAGGAAAAACTGTAAGAGTTAAAACAGAAAAAGAAGGAGAGAAGGAAACAGGGAGATGACAAAAAGCTGCAGTGGAGACGAAAGATGTCATAAAGTGACAGGACTTAAAGGATGTGAGAAATGAGCTGAAAGGTAATATATTCCAGGGGATGGGGAAGAGACAGAAGAGTTGGCAAACATGCAGAGGTTAAAAATGACCAACACGGGCTTCCCTGGTGGCGCAGTGGTTGAGAGTCCGCCTGCCGATGCAGGGGACACGGGTTCGTGCCCCGGTTCGGGAAGATCCCACATGCCGCGGAGCAGCTGGGCCCGTGAGCCATGGCCACTGAGCCTGCGCATCCGGAGCCTGTGTTCCGCAACGGGAGAGGCCACAGCAGTGAGAGGCCCGCGTACCACACCCCCCAAAAAAAATGACCAACACATGTTGGGGGGAAAATGACACTGACAATTTTTTTTTTTTTTTTTTTTTTCAGTACGCAGGCCTCTCACTGTTGTGGCCTCTCCCGTTGCCTAGCACAGGCTCCGGACGCGCAGGCTCAGCGGCCATGGCTCACGGGCCCAGCCGCTCCACGGCATGTGGGATCCTCCCGGACCGGGGCATGAACCCACGTCCCCTGCATTGGCAGGCGGATTCCCAACCACTGAGCCACCAGGGAAGCCCTGACAATGTTTTTTAATAGCCATTTTGGCACATACTGAAACAGGCGTAGGTTTGCTGGTTTCATACTAACTGTATAGATTAAAGAATATGAGATTTATGTCAAAATTGCATTGTGGAAATAGATTATTTTCAGAAATGCACTAAAATTTGGTTTGAATTTATTAACAGTTTAATCTCATTTATAATATAAAATAAAACAATGATAGTATGTTTCCTTTGTTTTTTTAAACCAATGTCATATTTGCCATCTAATTTAATTCCAGTGAGTGAAACAGAAATTTAAAGGCCAATTTCCTGATTTAATAAGAGATTGTACAAACAGGAAAAACAGTTTTGGAAAATATCTTCATTTGCATGTGGATGCTACACAGGCAGAAGTGTCTAATGGTTGTTTTCCAGAACCACATTTACTAAGAATCTCAGAAATGCTGCATTCAAGAATAAAACATACGTTTTCATGTGCTCTCCAAACCACTTAATAAGCAAAAGTGGCATTTAGAGAATTCTAATACATTAACTAATAGAACCTGTAAAACAAAGAAAATGTTGTGCTGTGACAGCCTCATCTTCCTGCTGATGATTTGTGTGCTGTATCTTACTTCTGTTTAAACATCTAGCAAAAACACTTTAAGACATTTGATGATCTCTTCCCTGAGGGCCCAAAGGTCAACAATAAGATGTTTCTAAACAAAAATTAGACTACACATCAAAACACTTCCATTTAACACTAGCATTGTGGATTATGTAATAATATTTTAAGAAGTAAAGAAAAACTAGCCATTAATTATATATTATTAATTATATTATTAATTCACCTGAATTAATTATTATTAATTAATATAAATAAATAAATTATTATGAATTCACCTGAATTCACCTAATTCACCTGAATAGGTGAATTATTAATTCACCTATCATTTTCCTAAGAAGCCTTCAGAACATTTCTACTGTAGTTGTTACTAAACTTAACTAAATACCTGTTCACTCTGAGTCTGAAGAAAGAAGTGATACTTGAGGAATTCCTCCAATTGTGATCTGTTTGGGAACTGAATTCTTTTTATCCCACAGAGCAATGAGTACAGTTTCTTATACAGAACAGATCTTGGTAAAGTTAGTAAGCTAAGTGTTTGCTAGCATCATTTATAACTGGAAACTGACTACAGGTTCTGTCATAAGTGAAATAAACTGTAACACCCCCCCCACCCCACCCCATGCAGTAAAATATGATGTCCTCAAAGCAGCAATGGTAAAGCAAACTGGAGTCAGGAGTCAGAATGTTGGGCTCACATCCAGGGTCTGTCATTTATTCATCTGGGACAAGCTATCTCAACATTTCAAAACTCAGTTTCTTCATCTAAAAATGGGATAATAAATGATAAGTAATTCATATGTGCTATGATATAGTACCAGATCTCCAGAATTTAGTAGTAATAATTTTTGAAGAATAAGAAATACTTCATTCACTCAATTTTTTCTTTCATTCGTGTAATAAAACTATTTTGAGTGCTAACTTGTGAGGCAGCATAATGATGTCCACAGTTAAGGGCAGAGAATCTGAAGCCAAACAGATGTGGTTTAAATCCTGGTTCCACATTCACTAGCTGTGTGACCCTAAGTTACTTAATCTTCCTATGCCTAGGTTTCTTCAACTGTAAAAGGGGGATAATACTATCATCTACCTCATTGGGTTGTTAGTGGATTATAAATTACAAAATAATGAGCTGTATTAGTTAAGGGATTATATGAGTTAATATATGTGTAATATATATGTAACTTGTACAAATTACAAAACTCATAAAATGGTAACTGAGAAGTAGCAAGAACTATGTATTTGTTAAAATGAGAATGCTTCAGCCCATCCTATTAGGAGATAACAATGAACAAAACACAGAATATATAAAAACAAATAAAGAAAAAGCCAGGCCCTTTACCAGGAAAGTGGAGAGGAGGAGACAAATCCCTTCCCCTACCCACCCCACCAAAAAATGTAAATGCATATACAAGTAGTTTCATAGCTCTTTCTGCTGAAACCAAACTGCATCCATGGAATCATTTTTTTAAAGAATAATTAAAAATTTTTTTGAGGTGGCCCATTTTTAAGGATAACCTAATACAAACTTTTTTTAAGGAAAAAATAATAGTCCACAAAATGTCATGTGACATGAGAGTGCTTTTATCTCTGTTGCATAGGCAATTTTCAAATTTCACAGTTTCATGGTTCTTTACAAAGTGATAACTCTGGAAAATGATCAAAGAAAGAATGTTCAATTACTCCTCATTACAAAATAAAACTTTTTAAAGTCAAAGTCCGAAAAAAATTAGAGTAATGAATTATTTTTCATAAATACATGACACCAATTACTTATTATGCCATATTTCTACTTCTCTTTCATATTTCTCTTTCTTCTTGTAAGATAGACATATCAAAATTTTTCTTCAGGAGAACATTAGCACCACTAGATTCTCTTGCAAGCAAATTTTTAGGTTTCTTTACACTGTCAATACAGAACAACAGCAGTAATATGAGGGAAGAGAGATCAAGTACTGACTCTCTTTCGGCCAGCTTCCCTCCCTTGTGCTCCATTTACACCTGAATACAGCCCCTCCCCAGCAGCGTCTCCTCACAGGATCAGGCTGACTTCATAGCCCAATGTCAGTCAAATGTTACGTCATTACACTAATCCCATCTTCCTATTTTTAAAAAAAGTTACAGAGCTATTTTTCTATATTAATTATGACTTTCAATAGAGCACTCTTTATAGCAAAAGCAGGAGTTTTTCTTTGAAAGGGACCTTCAGCATGAATTGACATTAAGCAGTGATTTGAGATACAAGAGCACAAGCTTCAGTTCGCATGATTTTCTTTTTTTGCAGTTATGAGTAATGCTATATAAAATATTGTTATTTTAGTCTTATAGTTTTGAAGACTTTTAATAATATTTCTAAACTATTAGGCATTTTTCTGACCACATATACAAAATCTGTTTAAATTCACAAACGTTTCAGTAAAAATATAGCTACCACTCTTGGAGTTCTTAAAAGGCCATGTTCTGGGCTTCCCTGGTGGCGCAGTGGTTGAGAGTCCGTCTGCCGATGCAGGGGACACGGGTTCGTGCCCCGGTCCGGGAAGATCCCACATGCCCCAGAGCGGCTGGGCCTGCATGTCTGGAGCCTGTGCTCCACAGCGGGAGAAGCCACAGCGGTGAGAGGCCCGCGTACGGCAAAAAAAAAAAAAAAAAAAAAAAAAAAAAAGGCCCTGTTCTAAAAGTTTTTGGATATTACATCTAATAATTCTCAGAGAAACTGCATAAAGACTGTTATATTCCTATTTAACAGATGGGGAAATTAAGCTCCTAAGAGTAATTTACCCAAGGTAAGAGTAGGAAATGGTAAATTGGGGCATTAAACTCAACATCATCTAACTTTAAAATACATGCTGGTCATCATTAAGTTATATTGCCTTCCTCAACTGATTCGGGTTCTGTAAGAGATGCTAAAGGTATAAAAAAATCAAGCTGGTTCGCTCCCCTCAGAGTTGAAAATTAAATTTGCAAGTCATTTAAAATACACAAGAAACAATAAGTAATCATAACAATTATAATAAATACTAAATTGTATAGCAGCAAATAATACATGCACAAGAAATTTAAAGAGAGAACACTGGAAATCAAAGGAAGGTAGAAACTTCTTTAACGTACCACTTAGCAGCACAGTGTTTTGGGATCATTTATTTAATTTTCTTTCTATACCATATATGAAGGCAGGGAATGTGTCTGATTATTCACCAGGTACCCCAGACCCTATTATTAGTGTTTAATAAATACATATTAAGTGAATTTATTAAATCTTTATGTATAGGTAGTCTTTTTTTTTTTTTTTTTTTTTGCTGTATGCGGGTCTCTCACTGTTGCGGCCTCTCCCGTTGCGGAGCACAGGCTCCGGACGCACAGGCTCAGCGGCCATGGTTCACGGGCCTAGCCGCTCCGCAGCATGTGGGATCTTCCCGGACCAGGGCACGAACCTGTGTCCCCTGCATCAGCAGGCGGACTCTCAACCACTGCGCCACCAGGGAAGCCCTATGTAGTCTTTTGATCTAACTCTAGAAAGAATAGGTAGAGAGGAAAAGATATAGAGCATTGCTTCCCAGAAGCATCATCCAGGAAATTTTATAGGGTCCACACGTCCACACACACACACACACACGCACACGCACACACACGCAAGAAGGTAGTGGCTTAACCCAAAGAAATGGAGAATAATAAATTAGAATGATTATACTTCCATAGTAGGGTTATTTTATGAAGGGTCATGAAAGTCCAATAGAATTATTTACATTTGACCTGACAGACAAAGGAGAACTACTCTAGATTCTATGCTGAGTGTTAACTCTCAAAGTAGGGTGCTAGGAAGATCAGTCTAGCAGTGGTATGGAGAATGGTTTGGGTAGAAGAGAAAGTAAAGATCTCCACTGAATAGGAAACTGTTACCGTGCCACATATGTTATGATAAAAAGCTTTCTGCTAAATTGTAGTTGTGAGAGTTGAAAAGAACCATCAAATCCTAGAGACAATTTGCAGCAGGTAATGATAAAATTAGATAACTTGAAAGTAAGGAGGAAGGAGTCAAAGTAAATACAGTTGTTGCTTGGGAGGTTGAAATAATGATTACAGTATTGACAAAAACAGAATGGTTAGCAAACAGAGATGACTGTTAGAATAGAATCAGTAAAAAAATTAATAAATTCAACATAACTAAATTAGTTTATAACTTGAGCATTAGCCCTAACTTTTGACCCCAGCACTATAATAGATGCCATAAAATCTCCCTCAGGTCTCAAGTGATGGGTTTATCGTTTGAGATCTTTTTTTCCTCTTTTTTGGCCGCACCGCGCAGCTTGTGGGATCTTAGCTCCCCAACCAGGGATCGAACCCACACCCTTGGCAATGAAAGTTCAGAGCCTTAACCACTGGACCACCAGGGAATTCCCTCTTTGAGATCTTTAAATCTGTATGTGGAACATCCAAATGTAGATGCAGCTTGAAAGACAATATTCAGGTTATAAAAATAAAGGTAGCAAAATGATGACTTATGAACCATTATTTTCATAAGTGAATGGTTAAATACACTTTAGTTCATGAACTCTCAGAAAGCGTCCCCACAGGGAGAAGAGCAATGGCCTAGTGCTCTTCACGTATGTCTAAAAATGGCAGTTATAAGTGAGTATCACCTTCTCCTTCAGGGACTCGGGTTTACCATGTACATTTTTGAAATTTTATTGTTATTTATAATTAGATACTGAAAGATGAACAACGCTTTTCTAAAGAAAAACAGATACATGGAAACAATAATGAGCACCTATAGAATATGCAAAACAGAGAAATTAGAATAAAAATGTCAGAATAAGGATTTTTCTGTATTACTCTAGGAAGTAAGACTAAAGTTTGACAAGAAGATAGCACTGTAAAAATAAGGGGGAAATTGGAAACTGACCAATCTTTCCCTTATTTACAATGAATGGACTCTCAGAATGCTGAGTTCTTGGTACTGTATGTTCAATCTCCAAAATTCTTGCCATATAGATGTTAAAATGAGGGGAAAATAAAAATGAAACCATCAACAACAAAAAAGTTCTGCAGAAATCTACTGCTGTGATTGCTTTATTGAGTTGTGGTCACAGGTATAAATTACAAGTGATGGTGTTTTTGCTCCATTAATAAATTGAACTTGTTGGGATATATGTATAAAAAATGGGAACTTGTTGGGATATATGTATAAAAAATGAAATTGTATTATACCAAATCCTAGAGAGTATAAAGAGGGGATAAGTAATTTTGGATTTTGGACAGATGCATTCTCTTTTACAATTCTACTTGAATTCCTGACTTCTGAACATCCCTGGATATTTCTGATATCCCAAGTGATTCTGGTTTGATGCTCAATAACCCACAAAAATGCCAATCCAAAATAACGGCATATATTCTTTATATTCCCCATACCAAGAAAATATAAGTTTTATTTGTGTTATAAAGCTACATTGTTTGAATAACAGAGTTCTATTGAAATAGTCATTCTCTTTAAGCCTGAAATTTATTAGCCTCAGGATGGGAACCAACCAGGTATTGCTATGCTTACCAACTCTGAGATTATACAAACAGTAGCTTCTTACAAAAGTCCTTTGGCTATCCATTCATTATACTTAGCAACATCAAACAGGGAAAGATAATTTAAAAGCTCCTGTTGAGCACCCAGAGACCTTGAACATAGACAGGGGGTGAACACAAAGAGAGAATATTTGGTTACAAGAGTCACACTTCATCTCTTTAATTAATTTTTTTACGGTACATTTTTGGTGTTTCCATTATTCTTCTTCTACTCCCTTGGTTCTAACAGAAAGAAGTACACACATACATGTATATATTTCATTAACAGGAAATAAAAGCATTGTCTTTAGTTAAGATGTTTCCATTCACAGAGACTACACATTTAAAAAATAAATTGCCTGAATAAATTCAATTATCTAGAGAAGCAAAGGAAATCACATGCAAATGACATTATATGCAGAGGCCATTCCGACAGCTTCATGTTTATTTTTATTGTTTCAATCAGTGGAAGGGAGAAGCTGTCAAAATGTAAGATCTCTTCCTTTTTAAAGGCCCGATGTCTCTGGAACTGAAAATTGCATGAGCAATAATATCAAGAGAAGAAATCTGTCTACTCCTGAAAATAGGAGAAGATTCAGACTCTCTCCAATTTAATGCCAGCATGCAAGTGAGTCCCCATACACCTTGGTTATATTTTGCCTACAAAAACCAAAGGATAACATTTAATTTGCAAGTAGTCCAGTATCAGTCAAGCTTATGAAGACCAGCTTTAAAAAAACAGTGTATCTGAAAAAAAGTTAGTAAATCCACATATTAACTTAGCCTATAATGACTGTTAGTCCTGTCCTCTGATAGCAGCTCTGTAAATAGTAGGTGCTACACATGACTTTATCAAAAACTCTTAGCAGAAGAGGCATTCCAATAACCAGTAATTAAATATGATATTTTTGTCTTGTTCGTTAAATATGACAAAAATACACAGAAAAGATCTAGGCTGCCTTTGTAATAGGGTCCTGCTGAAAATCTCTGGCTTTTTACACAGAATTTACGTGCTACCTGAGTTCTCTTGAAGCGTGAATGTACCAAGTAAATGTGGCATATGTCTGTATTTTCTTGCCAATTCCTAATTCATTCATTCAAATCGCTCATTGTAGGCCAAATTCTTATCCAATTCCACAGAGCCACCAATTTTCCTGGAAGTGAATAGCAGCTTTGTGCATGGAAACAGGGAAGTCAATAGCAGGTCTGTGCCTGGAAGAACTATGCAACTGGTGGAAAGGATAAGAATTTACCACAGGATTCCTTGAGTGTGGTAGAATCTAGTTTAAAATGACCCAAATGATGAAGCTTTCACCACTTCACTTGGGTGTCAATTGCAAAACTTGACAATTTGAATAACTGTGAGTTTTTACACGGCCATCTTACATACCACTCTGACTGCAGTATGCATGAGGATAATTCTTCCATTTAATATATTTTTATTACAATGTTCTTTATTTACCATAATTAACCTTTGATTTCGTTCAGAACCTGAAGGCATATTCTTAGCAAAATAATAAAAGCACCACTTAACAAAACTTATTAATAAGCCAATAACTACATTGGCATCTTTAGGAGGCTATTACTTTTTTTTTTTTTTTTTTTTCAGTATGCAGGCCTCTCACCGCTGTGGCCTCTCCCGCTGTGGAGCACAGGCTCCGGACGCGCAGGCTCAGTGGCCATGGCTCACGGGCCCAGTCCCTCCACGTCAAGTGGGATCCTCCTGGACTGGGGCACGAACCCACGTCCCCTGCATCGGCAGGCGGACTCTCAACCACTGCGTCACCAGTGAAGCCCAGGAGGCTATTACTTTGATCACTCCTAACAGACTTATGAAGGAAGTGTTATCTCTGCTTTTACAGATACTGAGTTTAAGCCCGGTACTTCAAGTTAAATAATAAGTAATTTGAACTCATATCTCTGTGACTCCTTCAATTTTGTTTCTAACTATCATGCTATACAGCCTCTCATTGGGCAGAAAACATGTAATTGCTCTAACTTTACTAACCTTAATCTAATTTTCTAGTCAAAGTTTGTTTTACTTTCATATATGTCATCTCTCAATCCCATACAGCATTTCTAATATGCCCGTTTGGTTTCATAATGTACTTTGTTGACATATTCCGTTTTCTTTACTTTTTTTTTTTAATGGCGGTATGCGGGCCTCTCACTGTTGGGGCCTCTCCCGTTGTGGAGCACAGGCTCTGGATGCGCAGGCTCAGCGGCCATGGCTCACGGGCCCAGCCGTTCCACGGCATGTGGGATCTTCCTGGACAGGGGCACGAAACCGTGTCCCCTGCATCAGCAGGCGTACTCTCAACCACTGCGCCACCAGGGAAGCCCTTCTTTACTATTTTTAAGTGACTACATCTTATATTTCAATTTCTTTACCTTTTATTTCCAAATAAATTTAAGAAGTGTCAAACTCCTAAATAACAATTTAACCACTCCTCCACCTCCCCCCTCACATACATCAATGAGTCATGCACACAAAATTTGTTAACCAAATGCCTACTTTTTGAAAAGCATTATCCTGGGTCCTGGAGGGACTACAAATGATCTTCCAATAGCCAAAGGCAACAGATTTCATGACTTCTTCAAAATATTTGAGACTGCTGACATTTCTTTGCCTAGATTTCTGATGGCCCACCCTCTGCTGTTCATTCTTTTCCCAGGCATTGCCTGTTAGGACCTTGAATCCTCTAAAATGTATTCAACAGCCATAATAATTTCCTACTTTTTTTTTCCTAAACTCTCTGTCTTAGGGATCCGATCTAGACATTGTGCACTGAAGATCTTTCAGTGGCTTCCACCCAGCTTTCAGAAAAAAAAATTAAGAACTCCTTTGGATAATACACAAACTTAGGTATCATCACTCTCCACTCCACTTAGCAATATAACTATAATTTAACTCCTTGCTTTCTCTAGGTCACACACTCCTATTTTCACTTCTCTGCCTCTTTCAAACTAACTTCAAGCTTTAAAATCTGGCTTAAGTTTACTTCCTTGGGGAACTGTAAATGCTTAACATATTTGGGGAATAAACGAGTCTTCTTAAATTCACAATTTGAAATATTGTGTCTATGCAGGTAATTTTCTCTTTCCTATCTTTTGGCAGGGAAGTTTCAATCATACATTTCCAATAGTCTGTTTTCACCTAAATATCTCAGTACATCAAACCCAACATACATAAATGTGAATTCAGAACTCTGTCACCCAAACCGGCTGTTGCTCTGGGCTCACTTTTTGTTTCCCGTCTTTAAAGTTGCACCATCATTCCCAGTCACATGGGAGTGGAGCAAAAATCACCACTTTTGAGCATAAGCAAGTCTCTTAACCTCTCTGAACTTTAATTTTCCTGTATCAAAATGAGAGCTGTGGAATAAAAGACCTCTAAGATCTAAGGCCAGGTTTGAAATTCTATAGGTCTATGAGTGATAAATATATAAAAACACAGTACGTAATTGTCTTACCTTCAGTCTTTAACTGTCTAAACTCAATTATTCATCTGATTTTGCCACATTCTGACTGGTCTGGCAGAATAATGTTAAGGCTGGGAAGAAAACATATTACAAGTACTTTGAAGCAAGTGAAAATTATTTTTTTTTCATATTTGAGCAAGAAAAGTAAATATGGATACTCCTGGTCCTTTCTCATACCCTTCACAGGCCTACTGCAATCTCTGTATAATCCAATCCTCAGTAGCATTTTTATTTTTCCTGATACAGAACAGAGGAAAAAATTGTTGGTCTTACTTCACAGAACTTACTTGACACTTTATGTGTTTCTCTAAACTACAAATCAGCCCATTACTGGCCAAAATATTTGAAGACTTTGCTTAAACAAGGGTATCCATCTCCCCGCATTCTCACTCCATCCCAGACTAAACCCTGTTCAATTTTGCTTTAGTCTGGAAACAAATCAGGATTAGACTTTTTCACTTTCTTCCCTAAGGCACATATTTAGAGTCTAAACTAAATCATAAGTTAATGTTTAATTCATGAAATAGGATGTTTATAAAGCCATTTATGCATCTATAACCTTTCATAGTTCCCCAACAATTAGAGATTATAAACTCCAAACTTCTGATAGCATTCAAGACCCCTTACAATCTGCCATTAATCTACCTTTGCAACTTTATCCCCCTAAAACATGGTCTTTTGAGTCAGTCCCATTCTTACTGGACTTGTGACTTTATTTTATTCTCTCCACTTTGGTACCCATGTCAACAAAATGGAGATAATGATACTGTGTTTGCAGAGGTTGTAAACATTACATGCCTTGACAAATATAAATGCTTAGCACAATTCCTAGCCCATATTTACTTTTTGATAAATGTTATTTCCTTTTTACTAGATTCTTTGAAAGCACACTCTAATCAGATAACCTATTTGCCCACTGTTCCACACACATACTTAGAAATTCCCTGAAAAGATACAAACAGTAGTACATTGTACACTACAAACTTTCACAACCATACCTAGATCTGTTCCTTTTTCTGAGCTCTTTTCTTTTGCTCTGCTTGGAATATCTCCTCCCCCTCAATTCCTCTCTGCCTCATCTTGCATTTTCAAATCATAGCTATCCTTCAAGACTCAGCCTAACTGTCTTAGTTTTTAGAAAGCCTTTCTTCACTTTCACCCTCACAGCGAAACCCCTCCAAGAACTACCCCACTGCCCCACGTTTGAAATTAATTGAACTCACTTCTGATTTACTGTGATTTGCACATGTACACTGGACGTGTTAGAAGGGTGGTCCTCAAAGTACCAATCCACAACAAGATAGTGAGCTGCCCCCAAACAGAAATCAATTCTATCACTAAGCACACTTAAGTTTAGTTCAGCTGATGTTCTTTCCATAACAAGACTTTCTTGATGAAGCACAGACCACAGTTTGAGTAGCACTGCTCTGGAACCATTTGCTCAGCAGTTTCCTTTTCCCCTTCAGTCAGAAAATGCTGTTCTTCCCCCATAAACTCCCATAACATTTCATAAACCCCTCCATCTGTAACACTCACCACAATATTATCAAAGCCTTAATTAGGATCTATATGCATATCCATTTTCTGAGACTGTGAATTCTCAAAGGATAAAAATGTGTCCTTTTCATATTTGCATCCAATGTATTTCATACATAAGGGATATTCTATAAATGTTAGTTTAACTGAGATAACTTCTCTCCCCTATCACTACACTGAAGGATGAGGCATTTAAACATAGGTAAAACAAGACCTCCTTTGTGACAATTTTCTCCTATCATCCTGGTACTCATAATGCATCTAGGGTGCAGACAGTATTAGAGTACTGAAGTAAAGGCTAAATGTAGAAGATGCTTAGAATGAAACAAAAACAGGGGAAGAGAAGTAATTGAAAATAAAATGAGGAAGAAGAAAGTAGTATGTAGAACTTCATGTCATAAGTAAAAGGACAGTTGAACTATTTCTCATAGATTTAACACAGTATTGAGAAACCATCTGTAATTCAACTAGAATATATTATGGAGATGGAGGAATGTGGCAGAAGAAAAACTACAGGGAGGATTATACCTGATTTCCAAACTTTTTCCAATTATAAACCTAGAGGCATTTCCAATGCTTAACACATTTCCCCAGCAAATACAGACTCGAACTCTACCCAGTCTTCTTCCAGACAAGAAAGCATATAACAATGAACATTATAAGGAGGAATGAAAATAAAAAGATAATCTTGAACTTACATATGTATGAAAACATACATATATTTAAAACTTAACATATAGCTTATAAAATTTAAAAATGCAACATTTCAAACTACTTAGAGTACACTAGAAAACTGCTATAGATCCACTTGCATAGTCCAACACAGAAGCTGAGCCTATTCGTAGCTAAGCTACAAGGTCTAAGGTTCTTAGCACAATCTCACAATAACTATTCAACCTACTTTTCCCCTTTGGCTATACAGACCAGGTGTTTGGACATGAAAACAGGACTCGGTGCTAAATTTTATTCTAAATTGGATTCGTGCCATTCCTAGTGATTTTGCTGTATTCCTATGTCTTACTACGATTTCCGGTTGTACTGATTTTTCCATTTTTTCACTATTGCTACATATGTAAGATTTACTACGATGTCGTTTCTATTTTATTTTATTTTTTCAGGAGAGGTGTATAAATGAGGCACTTCACTCACTAAGAAAATCTCTTTATAATTACAGGGATCATATAAAAATCCCCTTTTCCACCATGGAAATCTGGTAGCTATTTGAATGTAATAAAAATACTTAACTATTCAAAATTAGATGAAGGGACTATTGTGTCTTTCTAAAATTATATAATAAAAATTTGAAGGCATATCATATATTTTCCTCAAAAAATAATAAACAATATCTTGACAGAAATATTTAAAGAAACAAAATGCCTATGTATAGCTCATATATTAAACTAAAAGCATCTCAATTACAAATAATCAGTTTTCTTTTTGATGTCAGCTTTCGTTTCATTATGTCTGAATGAACTGTCCAACAAGTAAAGAAGAAATATAATATAGAAAGGGAAAAAGTACTACATTAACATCATTTATGCTTGTTTCATGTTTTTATTAAATTTATTTTGTCTTATTGTTCACTGTATTACACAGAGTTACTAAAATTTCTACCTATATGTATAACTGCTAATTTCATAAAATAAACAAATTATTGTATGACGTGAATAATAACTTGATCTCTGTTTTGGACTAGATAGTGGATGAATATTGCGATCAGTTTTTCCATATCACAATTCAAGCTACTAAAGTTAACAAAGTGACCTGTAAATAACAATGACATTCCCATTGCAGACACAGAATGATTAAACATGGAATGTAAGAGAGTGGGTAAGAAGATTGGACAGGAGAAACAAGGGAAGCAGTAGGAGCTCTATGTAAAAGGCAACTTTGTAAAATTCTTTCAAAATTATTTTCTGTGTTTTACCCACCACCAGGGCCACATCATAGCTTTCCTGGGCCCTAAGAATTTTTGTCTTCATAAACCCCTTCCCTTTATAAAAAATAAGTAAATACTATGACTAATAACAATTTTAAAATATGTAATTCATTTAAAATTATATTTTATGACTCCACTGGTAGAAAAAAATATATATTAGTATTATATACTAAAACATTTTCTTCAACCTAAAAGTTCACTTTTTGCTTCATATTTTAAAAGAAATCAAAACTTTCTCATGGACCGCTGAAAGTACTATGCCTACAATTCCTAATGGATAAAAGGCCCTGTCAATGACAACAGGTTTTCTCCCCAAGCATCTTTTCTTTCTTCTCATTATTCTAAGAATATTTGGTAGTGTTACATTTTTGCAAAGATTGATTTAACACAAGCATTTTATTACATTTATTCTCACTGAATATTTTGTATATGTTACATTTATCTACTTGTACACTTTCAACATGCTGACCGATGATTTTATGAGCTTTCATCTTAAATCCTCAAAAATACAAGCACAAACACACATGTAGCTGGACTGCTTCTCTTCTAGAATTTATATTATCTGTCATTGAAAGACCTGAAAGTATAGTCTCTTATGGTTTGATAAAGGACAAAGCATTCAAAAAAACTGAAAACTGTATAGACAATACTGTATAAACTTCAAAGTTGCTAAGAGACCAGATATTAAATGTTCCCACCATAAAAAAAATGTAATTACGGGATATGATAGGGGTGTTTGTTAGCTAATACTACAGTGGTATTCATATTAAAATATATATGTAAGCAAATCAACACACTGTATACCTTAAACTTACACAGTGTTATATGTCAATTGTATCTCAATAAAAGTTTAAAAATAAATAAAATTGAAAACTGTATATTTATTCTGGGTACAGATTGGCAGAACTATTAAAAAACTGGTTAGGGCTTCCCTGGTGGCACAGTGGTTAAGAGTCTGCCTGCCGATGCAGGGGACACGGGTTCGTGCCCTGGTCCAGGAAGGTCCCATATGCCGCGGAGCGGCTAGGCCCGTGAGCCATGGCCGCTGAGGCCGCACCTCTGGAGCCTGTGCTCCACAACGGGAGAGGCCACAACAGTGAGAGGCCCACGTACCGCAAAAAAAAAAAAAAAAAAAAAAAAAAAAACTGGTTAATTCGTTTACATCTAAAGTTTTTTTCCCCATGTTTTCTTGGACTGTGAAGTCACAGTTCATAGTATACACTTTCATGATCACATTACTATTTAGTAACTAGTTTGCTATACAGCTTGAGAGCTGTATTATATAATTATTAATATATCCTTGATTTTAGAACAATTGGGAAGATAGCTATCTTCAAAAAAATTCTAAAGGCTGCCTATGGAACTGTGCAAGAAAAGGAGGCACAAATCTTGCCAGCCACAGTAGCCAGTGCACTCTAGAAATCAAAGGAGTGATAAATATTCCTAGTAGATCATTTTCATATTCATTGACCAATTAAAGATAAACCAGTGGAGTAAAACGCATTCGTCAAATGCATAGACAGTCAAAATGACCTTTGCTCTCAAACTCTCTAAACCTGTAAAATATTAGCAAGGTTTAGTTTAATATCTTACTTTCCTCATATGAGACAGCTTTAGCAAATGAAAAAGAATCATTTTTAAAAGTTACATTATTTTAAGCTAATAAGCAAAAATTTTTTTTCACTATAAAAACTTGATATTTACATTTTTCATTAAATCTGTATCTCTGAGCACTTGATTCCAGGGCCAAGAATTAACTGCAATGTCACTGCTGACACCAAAAGTAAACCACTTGTTTACATGCTAATGAACATTTATTATAAAGTACCAGTTTATGTTGATATGTCTGTCAGCCAAGGTATTCATTCTCATGCACACCTCAACTGCAAATTCTCTGCATATATTTTAATTTCCATATTATATTTGTTCTTAAGTCAAACAGTCTACTATTTCTGCTTTAGATTATATCACTTTCTTTTCTTTGCCACAAAGGATATATAGGACCCTAATGGTGAAGGATTACTACCACAATGGAAATAAAGCACATGAGGATGAATGGTATTTAAGAGATTCATAAGGCAAGTTCAAAGAGCTACATGTGTTTAACTGGTCACTGTGCTACCAATATTTAACTTATTATCAAATAAAGAACTTTCCAATAACTTGCTTACAAAAGACTCATTGGACTTTACTATTGTGCTAGAGGCTCTGGTAAAATATGGTTAACAATGAGACTCTTTTCAGTAGATCTTCCTAATTAAAAAATGTTGAATATTAGGTGCCTGAAAGATGGTGATTCACAAAACTACATTATGTTGTGTAATAAATCAAGGAATTATAAATGAGCATAAGATATAAAGCCAAGCCATGTCCAAAACAAAAGGGGAAAATTAGGATAATTTTTCTCTGGCCTAGAAAACTGAAGACAATTCATTTCCAGTAAGATGCAGAAAGATATATCCTCATCTAAATTCTTAGGTGAACAATCTCATAAAATGGTATTTTAATACTGATTTATTTATGTTTAGTAAATTGATACCATAGTTATTCAAAGACGAAATCAATCCCAGTGCCACATTTGGTCCTTGGGTAGTCACTGCTGGTTGCAGACTCCTGGCAGCAGTGAGGCAGTCAAGCTCAGCGAAGCACTATAATAGACAACACTATAATCTAGCGGCTCTTAGAAATCTCTAGACATTTGAGAGGGATCCAATAAAACTACTGTCTTTGTAAAAATTCCGCCAAAAGGAGAGGAAACAAGAACAGAACATTTGGTAAAAACACACTGGGTTTCATTCAGAAATGGAAAACCATGTAGAAGAGAAATCTGAAGGACTGCAAGTAGCAACTTAGAATTTAACCAGAAGTTAGAGTTATCAGAAGGGAGACAGCGAAAAAATGATCCCACGATGACCCAGAGCCAAAGATGAACTCAAAGAGGCGTAAGGTGATTCCAGGGCTCTGCTGAGCATAAATAAACTCTACAGGGAGACTTAACCTCAACCGAAATTGAGGAAGTCTTAAGGGAAATGATTAGTCCTATAAATCATGAGAAAATGCTCTAAAAGACAAACTCCCTGAAGTCCTGTATCCATACTATTTTCCATCTCAAAACACTGAGTACCAAAAGAGGGAAAAGGCAACAGAAATTTGTTGGAAATTTATAGCTCATTTATAGCTCAAAATCCATCAAGCTCTGAACAGACATTTTCTAGAAACAGTGACCAGCTTAAGAGTAAGCCATCAGGGGACTCCCCTGGTGGTGCAGTGGTTAAGAATCTGCCTACCAATGCAGGGGACATGGGTTTGATCCCTGGTCCAGGAAGATCCCACGTGCCACGGAGCAACTAAGCCCATGTGCCACAACTACTGAGCTTGCTCTCTAGAGCTTGTGTGCCACAACTACCAAAGCCCATGCTCCACAATGGGAGAAGCCACCGCAATGAGAAGCTCACGCACTGCAATGAAGAGTAGCCCCCGCTCGCCGCAACTAGAGAAAGCCTGCGTGCAGCAACGAAGACGCAATGCAGCCTAAAACAAATAAATTAATTAAGTTTTAAAAAGAGTAAGCCATCAACCTCCATTCTATCTCATGGTCCTGACTCAAGGCTATGACCACAGGATAGTGGATTTTCGTGGCATGTTTTTTGGGGTTTTTTTTGTTGTTCATTTTGGCTGCATTGGGTCTTCGTTGTTGCACACAGGCTTTCTCTAGTTGCAGCGAGCCGGGGCTACTCTTCATTGCGGTGTGCGGGCTTCTCATTGCGGTGGCTTCTCTTGTTGCAGAGCATGGGCTCTAGGCAAGTGGGCTTCAGTAGTTATGGCACATGGGCTCAGTAGTTGTGGTGCGCGGACTGTAGAGCGCAGGCTCGGTAGTTGTGGCACATGGGTTTAGTTGCTCCGTGGCATGAGGGATCTTCCCAGACCAGGGCTTGAACGTGTGTCCCCTGCAGTGGCAGGCGGATTCTTAACCACTGCACCACCTGGGATGTCCCCATGGCATGTTTTAAACTGAGCTTACCTAATGTTAGACCTGTAGCAAACTAAGAGGGAGTTTTTCTTTGGTCATGAAAGTGATTAACCTTAAAACAAAGCAGGAAGCTTCTATTCAATAATCATGAAGTAGAATTTTTTAACTTAAAAACAATAACACATAAAGAGACATTATTAAAAGAAACTGTAAATTAATTTTTCTAAAAAAAGAAATCAAAGAGAAAACCGTACGTTCTGTATCATTAAGAAAGTTGTCTGCTGAAAGGTTTTCATTAGGATACCTAAGGGCTTCAGAAGATCCTTTTAGTCTATAATACTAGAAAAATTCCCCTACCCTTTTCTTCTTAATTAAAATTTCTCATAATTCTGGAAAAATTGCCTACCGTTTTTTCTTGAATAAAAAGTTCCACAATTTTTTAATAGAAATAAAGGAAGGAAGAAAGGAGGGCAAAAAACAGGAGGGAAGGAAGGGAGGGAAGAAGGGAGGAAAGGAGTAAGCGATAAACCTGATAAAATATTAAATGAAAGCCATGATAATGAATGAGCCTGATTTGTTGTTGACTTTAAAGGGAACTAGAGAATTTTATCATTAAATTTGAAGCACCTGTTAATTTCAGATTATACTAGTATCACTTTACTGATTATTTACAAGGACTGCGTATAAAGCAGTGGGTGTTGAATTTTACCAAACACCTTTCTGAGGATTTTCAAACAAGATTTCTCCTTGAGCCAGTGAGGATATAGACCAGGGATTCGCAAAGCTTTTCAGTCAAAGGCCAGATAGGAAATATTTTCAGCTTTAGGGACATAGGGCCTTTGTAGCAACTACTCAACTCTGCCATTGTGGTGCAAGAGCAATCTTGGACTCTAGTAAATGGATGGGTGTGGCTCTGTTCAATAAAACTTTTTTTTCTTTTAAACAAGTACAAACAGTGGGGCAGACTTGGCCACTAAGCCAGATTTAGCCAGCTAACCAGCTAGCAATAGTTTGTTGACCCCCAGTATAGATTATGCTAATATATATTTCTGTTTATCAAACTCTGCTTGCATTCACCCAATTAACTCTTTTAAGTCATGGTCTATTAAGTCTAGTAAAAGGCACTGATAACTTTCTCTAATACTTTATTTAGAATTTCTGTATATATAATCAAAATGAGATTGGACTTTCTTTTAGGGGAGTGATTTGGTATTATAGTTATGCTAAATGGAAAGTTTATTTTTTTGCTCTGGAAAGTTTTATACAACATGGGAATTCTCAGTTTCTTAGAAGTTGAAAATACTGAGTTGATTATAGGTACCATTTGTGGAGCTATTCTTTGGCTTGGGAAAAAAAAAAGTCTTTTATGTAAAGAGTCTGTTTAGGTTTCCCATTTTCTTTGTAGTCCTATAAAATCATGCATTTCAAGAACATTATCAAATTTGTTAATAATTTTAAACAGTCATATTTGCCAGCATATGGTCAATGGGAAATAACTTCCCAGGGATCGATTCAAGAGCCTATATATTAAAGAAGGGCTCTATGATTGATTAAATGTGGGAAACATTATGCAAGATAAAGCTAAGTCTCTGAACAAAAAAGACTGACTTCTCAAAACCTTTAATATACGATGTGGAATGTCAATATCAAAAAGTGAGATTTATGAATTACATTATGAAATGCTTCCCTAATTACTTTGACTATAGAACCTTTGTCTGTGTGGAACATGTGACCTTTAGAACACAATTTTGAAAATGTTAGAATACATTATAACAATTTATAACATCTCCTTGAATGTAATAATGTTACACTTAATCAGTTCTACTTTTGTGTATGTGTTTGTTCTTTTTCATTTATTAATCTAGGGAAAAGTTTCCCCAATTTTCTCCCAGTTCATTTATTTCCTTCCTTATATTCCTCAGGATCTGTTATATGCCTTTATTAGTGTTATTTTATTACAATGTTTTTCTGCTTCCAAAGTTAAATGTTATGTTCTCTTTTCCCCATTCATTCTATTTAATACTGAAGGCACTTAAAGTTATACATTTGGCTAACACTAGAACTTTCATCATTTCACACAAGTTTTGATATCCATGCTGCTGTTTTTTAAGCATCTTGTAGTTTTGATTTATTTTAATATAAAAATTATTTAGAAGTATACATTTAAAAATATTTTAAGTGATCTATATATAGATGGCTAGTAAGTCAATTTCTTAAAATATGTTCATCAATACCTTTATATATTTATTTGTGTTCTGTTTAATCCATCTGTAAAAGAGAAAAGAATACTTAAACATCTCTCAGTATAGGGATTTCCTTGTTGGCCCAGTGGTTAAGACTCCACACTTCCACCGTAAGGGGCACGGGTTCGATCCCTGCTCAGGGAACTAAGATCCCGCATGCCACACAGCACCCCCCCAAAAAAAATAATCTCAGTATAGTTATGTCTCTATCAACATCTCATATTTCTAACATTTTTCCTTTCTGTAGTTTAACATATTGAAGTAACTTTTTTCTTTGTAAAGTTCATTTAATGTATAATATTCATGACATTTTATTTCTAGATAACAACATAAAAGTACCCTGTCTCAGGTATTTGATTCAACTTGGTCTGATAATAATGATACTTCTGACTTCTGTCTGTGAATTTTTACTATATTTTTACCCCTCCTTTATTTTAACTCTTCCATGTTATTTTGTTACATGTCTAACATTTTTAAGGAGTGGAAAACTAGATTTTAAAAAAATCCAGAAAATATTAATCTTTTAAAAGTAAAGTTTACCCATTTACATTTAGTGTGATAACTGACAACTTTTTACTTCTTGTTTTATAGACTTTCTCTTTCTGTTTACATTTTTTTCTTTCTCTTAGTTTTTCTGCATATTTTGGAAAATACTGTATCACAATGACTTTTTAAATATTGAAGATTTCCTTAAAAATAATCTCTAATATTCAAGTACGCTATTTATTACAGGCATCCAGTCCTAGAATAAGGCTCTCTACCATTCCATATTTCTGGTGGTTATGGTTGCCTGCCTTTCAGGCTATTGTCCTCCTCACCCCCCATGGCTCTGAGATAGGAGGTGATAGTGAAGTTTGCCAGGGTCCTTTCCTGTTATTTTTTGACATGTTGCTGTTTCATATGACATAGAATGGTATCTGTCCTCCATGGCTTTCTATATCAAATTCACAATTTAGCTGAAAGAAACTCTTCAAAGTTTTAATATATGAGTGTTTCAGAGTGCTCATTAAACATGTTTATTAAATAAATACAGGGAAATGGGAAGCAAGGGATAAGGGAAAGCTTAATATTTTTGATAATATCATATCACTTTACCTCTAAGTCCTGAACTTAACTAAAAAAAAATTACTTCTCAGTGTTATAAACAGTTAAACATAGGAGAGAGTGGCTATTTAGTGACTTTCTCTTTTATCTAGAAAAGTTGCTAATGCATCTAATCTGATATATATATATATATATATATATATATATTAGGGAAGAAGAAATTATCAACAGGGAGAAAAAGGAGGAAAAGACTGAGTTCAAAAGTCACTTTTCAATATTACCTCCCAAACAATATAGAGCATTAATTACCACAGCAACTTTAGAAATTTTTGTCATTTTCTTTTCATTGAAAAACACCATGTTTGTGACAGTATTGAACATAAGCCAACTTCCTTGACATTAAAAAATTCCCATGTTAGTTAAACAGCATGGTACCAGGGCATCTTAGGAAGGATTTACCAGTCAAATCACCCCCTAAATTAATGTGCTTTCTTTTTCATAGTTCTGGTAGTGGGCAGAAGGAAGCAACTTATCAAGAAAACAGAAAAAAAAATACATTACCCTTGTTCCACATCACTTGTAAGCTAAATAATTTTTTGTGTGTTTCTAGGGTCTGGACTATGAATCCACGGAACTGGAGAACGGAAACACATCCTTATAGTAGAATTATAGCCAATCTATGGCTCAAAAAATTGACCCAGGGAAAGGATGTTTTAAGTGGTGAGGAGCAGTACATAAACTACAGGACTATTTCCAGCATGGTAGTCCTGTGAAAACTCTCCAAGGTAGGCTTGGTGAATATACTTCCAATTACTGAGTCTATAAGTCAGTACCTTACTCGCTAGATATATAGCCCCAGTGTGAGGATGTTCCCCAGTAATGCCCAAGACAGACTTACATTATAGAAAAGTAATTATCTATTGTGGTGGCTAAGGCCCCTTGGGGGAAACTATAAACAATCTATTGTGGTGGCTAAGGCCCCTTGGGGGAAGCTATGAACACTCTCTCTAGAAAAATTTGTAAGTGTATCACACAGTTTCAGGGGGTTCACAGATTCCATAAAGCTCACCCTGCAGTCCTTAAAGTGATTTAACACCAAGTTTAAAACACTTGCTCTAGAGGTTAGTGAGGAAGCAATTCACTGGGCTATTCTTTAGGGATGAAGAGTCTTCAGCTGGGGGCATACAGGAATAAACACTCATATGGTATTTTAAAGCTTTACCTCGTCCCTTCCTTGACTCAAATTTCAGGAGCATGTACTAAGCACAGAAAAATATGTACTGGGTTTTAGTTGATTTATCAACATTTTAAGATGGGAAGAAAAGAGGATATTTCCTATAGCTAGAACTTAAAAAATGCATGAAGGGAACAGATGCAAACTGGCAGAGGAATGAGGCAAATTAATCTTACAACCTTCTCTCTCGCTCTCCCCTTTTAATAAAGAAATTAAAAAGAATCTGAGGAATGAAGCAGTGCCTGGTAAGCTCTGGAAGAAGAAATAACTTGGGTACTTCTATTTAAGCCATAATCCACTTGCTAGTTCTCTTGAGCTATCCCTCTACTTGACTAGTGGAAGAACCAGTGTCTGAGTCTTATTTCCCCCTATCTCTTCACCACCAATCAATCCTTATGGAAAGTATAAAAATTAACTCTTACATAAATAGGCTATTTGTAGAATAACAAGGGATTAAAATGAAAAGACAACAAATATATTTTTAATTCCAATGTATAAAGATGAAATGTCATTTTTAGATAAATAAAATCTATTATTCTACTCAAAGTGGCCATTGGATCTAATTGTATCTTATCTATTGTAAACTTAATATAAAAATTTTTTCTATAACAATTTTAAATGGCTCTTGTCTAACCCCAAATTGCTTTAAGTGTATAAGGGGAGAGAGAGAGAAAGGGAGAGGGAGGGGGAGAGGGGGAGAGGGGGAGAGAGAGAGAGAGAGAGAGAGAGAGAGAGAGAGACTTAAATACCATCTCTCTTCTAGGCAGCAATTTCCCTAGATGAAGAGGTCACCACTGTTTAACAGTGTGCTGCCATGTTAATTTAGTATGACAAGATAAAGCAGTAATCTCAGCTGGTGAAGGCTGTACACCGCCTGCTATCCGAGGACATGCTCAAGTCGATTTGCACTGTATATCACTTTATACAATTGCCATGACAAAGCCCCCTGAGTTCTGACATGTAAATCTCTCTACCCCTCTCTTCCTGTAGCCCCCTCTTTTCTCTTTCCTTCCCTCCCAATTTTTTTCTCCTTGCTTCATGTCCAGGTAGACCACATCTAATCAGCACTAATCTCTGAAAACTTAATGCTCTGAACGTGACAAGGGACACACAACACACACCCCTCTCACAACCACTCTGTTAAGTCCCCAGTTTAAGGGAAGATGTTCAGGGACTTAGATAATCCATTGATCCCACTTGCATCAGCTTTTATATTTCAATCTGTCGTGTTAAGTTGTCAAGGGGAGCGATTAAACTGATGTTTTGTGATTCAAGATTTACTTTCCTAGGAATGATAGTTTTCAAAGCTTCTCTTACTAAGTTCTGCTTAAAGATTATCCTTGAGAAAGTTGATGTATCTTTACTGGTATAAATCGAGTAATAACACTATAAAGTGTTTTAGGTAAGGACATTTTGGAGAGATTCAGGGTTATAAACATGTAAAACTGAATAAAATATGGAGTTTTTAAAAAATGTCATCTGTGTAATTCTCTCTGCGTGAAGCAAAAATGCCATATGTAAAAAAGGGGGAAAAACATGTTTCTATCTATGTAAAACAAATAATTATAGACTCACTGAAGGGGACATAAGAGAGCAGGAAGAAGAATTTATATGAGAAGAAATTAAAAGATCACACGAAGCACATTAGGAAGGTGACAAGTCAAAGTTTTATCCAACAAAACAAGGGCAGAGGGCCTCCCTGGTGGCACAGTGGTTGAGAGTCCGCCTGCCAATGCAGGGGATACGGGTTCATGCCCCGGTCCGGCAGGATCCCACATGCCGTGGAGTGGCTGGGCCCATGAGCCATCGCCACTGGGCCTGCATGTCCAGAGCCTGTGCTCCGCAATGGGAGAGGCCACAGCAGTAAGAGGCCCGCGTACGGCAAAAAAAAATTAAATTAATTTAAAAAATTAATTTAATAAATAAATAAATAAATACATAAATAAATAAAATTTAAAAAACAAGGGCAGAAATATATGTACAACCATCAAGAATTAACAGCTAAAGATACACATATTTTGGTTAGGTGTATCAGTTTTAGATGTGTTAAAAGAAAGACAATGGGCCCAAAATGGAGTCACTTATGCTAAGCCTCCTGTCACCAAACTGAGAGTTAACTTAATTACAGTTTTGGGCTCTCCCAGAAATGGAATCCTAAACCAGTCAATCAGGAATCACTGTGAGGTAATCTGCCTATTAGACCCCTGCTGTCCCCAAAGCAAGTGACCTTGTCACAACCAATCTGCTTTTCTGCTAGTATAACTTCCTTGTCCTACACCTTTCTGCTTGTGAAAGTCTTTCATTTTGTACAGGTCTTCAGAGTGCCCTTCTATCTGCTAGATGGGATGCTGTCCGATTCATTAATCATTGAGTAAAGGCAATGAGATCTTTAGAATTTACTCAGTTGAATTTTGTTTTTTAACGGATGCAACATGTCAGAATTCTGATAGGTCGACTGTTATATTACAAAAATTCATTTGTATTGTGTCTCTTATTCATATCATATCCTTTTTATATCATCTCAAGCTACCCTTATGGGTAAACAAAAATGAGAGATGAAAGGACTAAAAAAGCAATAAATACAATACTAATCAACAAAAAAACTAAATCCCCCACAGTATTTCTAAAATTTCTGAAATCAAATAGAAATTTTAAAATGTACTGCAACTTAAAAATCACAACAAAAAGTGAATGATAATAAAAACATAGTAATAAACACATACCTCATTAACTATTTCTTAAAATAAAATCATTACGTAGCCTTTAAAATGCCCATGAAAGAAAACTGAAGCAATTTTAAAATATATTTTGTTCCAAAGTATTTTTGCTGTTTTGTTTTGTCTTGATGTTGCTTCCCTCTGGTAAACTATTTGGAGAGAGGTATAATATATGAAGCTGCAGAAGAATGCTTTGACTTCTATCATTGATTTAAAGAGCAACTGGGCTGAGAAAATTAGAAGGGTGATGAAAAGGGAGTTCACATCAACTGAATACTCACGATAGGACAAGCACTATGTCAGGTAATTATTTCATTTAATCATTATATCAACTCTCGTTGAATTGAGTATCATTATTTCAACATGTATATAAGGAAAGTTGCACTCAGAATGTCTTCCCTGAACAAAGGTTTTGGAGACATTAATTCATCCATTCAACTATTTTGAGATACTGGCTGTGGGTCAGCCACTGTGCAAGACTCTAGGGATACAGTACTGAACAAGACAGACCTTTTACCCACGGGGACCATTTCTCTTTTAAATGAGTTTGGATCTCAAGTTCAAGATGAATTACATCCACAGATACTGACAGGGCTACATGGTAAGACTACTGAACCACTTATAATGGGGAGAGAAATGTGGGTAATATTCCTCCAGGTTACTAAAAGGAAAGCATGCCTATCAGGAGACCAAAAGAAGACACAGTGCTTTGTTCTGGTGATTAATATTAATTAGTCAATAGCATACAAACTATTCAAGAACTAGAGCATGCCAGGCATGTTTCAAGGCCACTTATGAGAATTCTATTATTTAAACCTTATGACCCCTCTATATATTGGGAAGTTCTATTATTATCCCCAATTTCAGATGAGAAAAAGACACAGCGAGATGCTACAAAATAATACAAGGTCACACACATCATAAAGTGTGGAATTATCATTGGAACCCAAGCTGTTTAAGGGAGAGTGGAGGCTCTTTACCACCGCATTCTGTATCTCATTATCTTATCAAAACACAGTTCTCACTTGGCTTACATAGATTTATATTGTAGTGGTGGTTGCAGTTGATGAACAGCCTTAACAACATTAAGCAAAAATTTAACTGCCAATGAACAATATTTATGATAATTGAATCTGTTATAAATATTTGACTGAGGGACAGTGTCTCAGATTGAATGAATGGTCTCCTTTTTAAATAGACAAATATACCAAAAAAAAAAAAAAAAGAAGAAGAAAAGAAACTTTATTTATTTTTATTTATTTATTTTTTTTTTGCTGTACGCGGGCCTCTCACTGCTGTGGCCTCTCCCGTTGCGGAGCACAGGCTCCGGACACACAGGCTCCGCGGCCATGGCTCGCGGGCCCAGCCGCTCCGCGGCATGTGGGATCTTCCGGGATCGGGGCACGAACCCGTGTCCCCTGCATCGGCAGGCGGACTCTCAACCACTGCGCCACCATGGAAGCCCGAAAAGAAACTTTAATCACAAGAGCTTGAGATTTCTATTGGATTTCTCATTTCAAAAGTGGTTTTCCTTAACTTTGGGTTTTCCTGTAAGTTTCTTGAATTTATAGGAACTGAAAGTATCTGACATTTAATACAATGTACCATTTTTCTCCTAGATCAAAGAACTTAAACATTTCTTTAGGCACTTTAGCTAATAACTAACATTTACTAAGTTCCTGCTACATTCCAAGTACCAGAGTGCTTTATGTGAATTTAGTTCTTTTAATATTACAAGCACCCTCTAAATGAGATGCTATTGTAATCATCCCCATTTTACAGATGACAAAATAAGGTAGAGAATTTCCATAACTTGCCAAATGCCATATAGAGATTAACCAGCAGAACTTGGCATTTACCCAGTAATTTTGTCACTAGAGGCCTTCTAAACGATTATTTTATGCCAACAGCAGAGCTTTATAGCCAGAGCACAAATTAATACTAACCTTTATGTGAAAGGATTAGCAAATAATCTTCTGAAGTTTCACATAATGCCCAACAGCCTATGTAGAACTTCGATTAAACATTCTGAAATAGTTAAATCTGCTGGTCAACTTAAAGCCAGCTAAAAGAAAATTTAAAAAGTTATCTCTGAGTTAAGGTAGAATAATCAAGCAACAACTGTTCCACCTACATTTCCCACAAGTATCTCTAAAGGTTTCTAAAATTATTTATTCTGAAAAACTACAAAAATGATTTTAATGTCTGTATGAGTGGAGAGGCAGTGAGCACAGATACTGAGTTCTGAAGTCATGAATCCAAACTCTACCACTTATATATTAAACAAATCCCTTTACCTAAGACAGCTATCTGCCTGAGAAATGGAGATAGTCACAGATGCTGAACTCACTGGGTTGATGGAATTGGCTAAGATAATAAACGTAGGGTGGTACATAGAAAACGTTGAAATATTATACATTCCTATTATTATTAATGATGAAATGCCATATTCTAAAGAGCACTGACTATTTGAAATCTTTCATATCTGGGTCACAAAGATCAGACTATAGACAGGCTATAAAATATCTTCACACAAGACTTTCAAAGTTGCTTCTTATGTTCTGCTGATGACCCTGGGGAGATCAGAGTCTCAGATTTACAAGAAGCATGTTCTCTGACTCCTGTGTCCCTGAGTGTTCCAAGCATGCCAGACACCACCACAAGGCCTAAAGATGGATCCTGGTTACAGCCCAGCTATCTCCCCTTTTCCAAGATGTGTATTTACACAGAGGAAAGGGTCCAGAAGTGGCAGGAGAGGTGGTTACTGAGCTTAGTACATTATTAAGTGTAATGCTGTTAAGCTATTGTAACTTGTTTTCTGTTACTCATTAAAATAGGTTTTGGCTTTTTACATGGTACATATTTTATATTTGCACATAATATGTACTCTATATTTGTACATAATTTGTAATACAAAGCTACTTACTGGTAGCTTTGCGATTATATTCGTCTTCATATCCTACCTCCATTTAAATTTTTTTATTTACCCTTAGAATATTACTTTCTCGCTTAGGGACATCAACCAATGAGATTAACTGTTTTATCTGGAGTCAGGATGGATTTTTAAAAGCTAAGAAGAGACACTGAAGTAAACACTGCTTCTCTATATAATGATAACATTGTTTGCTCTGCTGCCACAGAAGCAGCCTTGACTAAATAAGACACAAAATCCAGTCACTTGTGTTCATTTACTTTATCATGTGATGTCAGTGTCACAGAGCCGGCCAAGGCTGCTCTCCTTACATTCACACCTCATCTGCTCACATGTTTCATTCCTAAAAATGGTCTATAAAAATTTTTGAAAGCATTTTGCCTTTGTACAAAGAAGATATGTAACCAAAGAGACTGATTGCAATTGTCAACCTAAGTTAGCTTCACATTTATTTCTCATTTCAAATAACAAAAGAACTTTCTCCCCCTATCTAGTAGAATAGAGAAAAACATAAAATTTACTTTCTAGAACAAGAAATGGGGAAAACGGCACACAATGGTCAAAACTGGTAGCATACTGAAATACCATCATGAATTCAGTTTTAATGCCAGCATAAATTATGGGCATCTCAGACCTTATGGAGGAAGTGAAGAATTTAAATACACTTAAAGCTTTTAAATATACCTAATGGAGCATTAGAGTTCTAAATATTTTGAATTCATATTGTCATTTCCTTTTTTTAAAATTTTTTAACATTTTAGGGAGTATAATTGCTTTACACTGGTGTGTTAGCTTCTGCTTTATAACTAAGTGAATCAGCTATACATATACATATATCCCCATATCTCCTCCCTCTGGCATCTTCCTCTTACTCTCCCTATTCGACCCCTATAGGTGGTCAAAAAGCCCCGAGCTGATCTCCCTGTGCTATGAGGCTGCTTCCCAATAGCTAGCTATTTTACATTTGGTAGTATTTATCAGTCCGTGCCACTCTCTCACTTCGTCCCAGCTTACCCTTCCCCTTCCCCATGTCCTCAAGTCCATTCTCTACATCTGCGTCGTTATTCCTGTCCTACCCCTAGGTTCTTCAGAACCACTTTTTTTTTTTTTTAGATTCCATATATATGTGTTAGCATACGGTATTTGTTTTTCTGACTTACTTCACTCTGTTTGACAGACTCTAGGTCCATCCACCTCACTGCAACTACTCAATTTCGTTTCTTTTTATGGCTGAGTAATATTCCATTGTATATATGTGCCACATCTTCTTTAACCATTCATCTGTTGATGGACACTTAGGTTGCTTCTGTGTCCTGGCTATTGTAAATAGTGCTGCAATGAACAATGTGGTACATGACTTTTTGAATTATGGTTTTCTCAGGGTATATGCCCAGTAATGGGAGTGCTGGGTCATATGGTAAGTCCTATTTTTAGTTTTTTAAGGAACCTCCATACTGTTCTCCATAGTGGCTGTATCAATTTACATCCCACCAACAGTGCCAGAGCCTTCCCTTTTCTCCAAACCCTCACCACCATTTATTGTGTGTAGATTTTTTGCTGATGGACATTCTGACTGGTGTGAGGTGATACCTCATTGTGGTTTTGATTAGCATTTCTCTAATGATTAGTGATGTTGAGCATTCTTTCATGTGTTCGTTGGCAATCTGTATATATTCTTAGAAGAAATGTCTATTTAGGTCTTCTGCCCATTTTTTGGATTGGGTTGTTTGTTTTTTTGATATTGAGTTGCATGAGCTGCTTGTAAATTTTGGAGGTTAATCCTTTGTCAGTTGCTTCATTTGCAAATATTTTCTCCCATTCTGAGGGTTGTCTTTTCATCTTGTTTATGGTCTCCTTTGCTATGCAAAAGCTTTTAAGTTTCATTAGGTTCCATTTGTTTATTTTTGTTTTTGTTTCCATTTCTCTAGGAGGTGGGTCAAAAAGGATCTTGCAGTGATTTATGTCATAGAGTGTTCTGCCTAAGTTTTCGTCTAAGAGTTTGATAGTGTCTGGCCTTATATTTAGGTCTTTAATCCATTTTGAGTTTATTTTTGTGTATGGTGTTCGGGAGTGTTCTAATTTCATTCTTTTACATGTAGCTGTACAGTTTCCCCAGCACCACTTATTGAAGAGGCTGTCTTTTCTCCATTGTATATTCTTGCCTCCTTTATCAAAGATAAGGTGACCATATGTGTGTGGGTTTATCTCTGGGTTTTCTATATTGTTCCATTGATCTATATGTCTGTTTTTGTGCCAGTAGCATACTGTCTTGATTACTGTAGCTCTGTAGTATACTATGAAGTCCGGACACCTGATTCATCTAGCTCCATTTTTCTTTCTCAAGATTGCTTTGGCTATTTGGGGTCCTTTGTGTTTCCATACAAACTGTGAAATTTTTTGTTCTAGTTCTGTGAAAAATGCCATTGGTAGCTTGATAGGGATTGCACTGAATCTGTAGATTCCTTTGGGTAGCATAATCATTTTCACAATGTTGATTCTTCCAATCCAAGAACATGGTATATCTCTCCATATGTTTGTATCATCTTTGATTTCTTTCATCAGTGTCTTATAGCTTTCTGCATACAGGTCTTTTGTCTCCTTAGGTAGGTTTATTCCTAGGTATTTTATTGTTTTTGTTGCAATGATAAATGGGAGTGTTTCCTTAATTTCTCTTTCAGATTTTTCATCATTAGTGTATAGGAATGCAAGAGATTTCTGTGCATTAATTTTGTATCTTGCTACTTTACCAAATTCGTTGATTACCTCTAGTAGTTTTCTGGTGGCATCTTTAGGATTCTCTATGTATAGTGTCATGTCATCTGCAAACAGTGACAGCTTTACTTCCTCTTTTCCAATTTGGATTCCTTTTATTTCTTTTTCTTCCCTGATTGCTGTGGTTAAAACTTCCAAAACTATGTTGAATAATAATGGTGAGAGTGGACAACCTTTTCTTGTTCCTGATCTTAGTGGAAATGCTTTCAGTGTTTCACCACTGAGAACAATGTTGGCTGTGGGTTGGTTATATATGGCCTTTATTATGTTGAGGAAAGTTCCCTCTATGCCTACTTTCTGCAGGGTTTTTATCGTAAATGGGTGTTGAATTTTGTCAAAAGCTTTTTCTGCATCTATTGAGATGATCATATGGTTTTTCTCCTTCAGTTTGTTAAAATGGTGTATCACGTTGATTGATTTGCATATATTGAAGAATCCTTGCATTCCTGGAATAAACCCCACTTGATCATGGTGTATGATCCTTTTAATGGGCTGTTGGATTCTGTTTGCTAGTATTTTGTTGAGGATTTTTGCATCTAGGTTCATCAGTGATATTGGCCTGTAGTTTTCTTTCTTTGTGACATCCTTGTCTGGTTTTGGTATCAGGTCAGGGTGATGGTAGCCTCGTAGAATGAGTTTGGGAGTGTTCCTCCATCTGCTATATTTTGGAAAAATTTGAGAAGAATAGGTATTAGCTCTCCTCTAAATGTTTGATAGAATTCGCCTGTGAAGCCATCTGGTCCTGGGCTTTTGTTTGTTGGAAGATTTTTAATCACAGTCTCAATTTCAGTGCTTGTGATTGGTCTGTTCATATTTTCTATTTCTTCCTATTCAGTCTTGGCAGGTTGTGCATTTCTAAGAATTTGTCCATTTCTTCCAGGTTGTCCATTTTATTGGCATAGAGTTGCTTGTAGCAATCTCTCATGACCTTTTGTATTTCTGCAGTGTCAGTTGTTACTTCTCCTTTTTCATTTCTAATTCTATTGATTTGAGTCTTCTCCCTTTGTTTCTTGATGAGTCTGGCTAATGGTTTATCAATTTTGTTTATCTTCTCAAAGAACCAGCTTTTAATTTTATTGATCTTTGCTATCATTTACTTCATTTCTTTTTCATTTATTTCTGATCTGATCTTTATGATTTCTTTCCTTCTGTAACTTTGGGGTTTTTTTGTTCTCCTTTCTCTAATTGCTTTTGGTGCAAGGTTAGGTTGCTTATTCAAGATGTTTCCTGTTTCTTAAGGTAGGATTGTATTGCTATAAACTTCCCTCTTAGAACTGCTTTTGCTGCATCCCATAGGTTTTGGGTCGTTGTGTCTCCATTGTCATTTGTTTCTAGGTACTTTTTTATTTCCTCTTTGATTTCTTCAGTGATCACTTCGTTATTGAGTAGTGTATTGTTTAGCCTCCTTGTGTTTGTATTTTTTACAGACTTTTTCCTGTAATTGATATCTAGTCTCATAGCATTGTGGTCAGAAAGGATACTTGATATGATTTCAATTTTCTTAAATTTTCCAAGACTTGATTTGTGACCCAAGATATGATCTATACTGGAGAATGTTCCATGAGCACTTGAGAAGAAAATGTATTCTGTTGTTTTTGGATGGAATGTCCTATAAATATCAATTAAGTCCATCTTGTTTAATGTGTCATTTAAAGCTTGTGTTACTTTATTTATTTTCATTTTGGATGATCTGTTCATTGGTAAAAGTGAGGTGTTAAAGTCCCCTACTATGACTGTGTTACTGTTGATTTCCCCTTTTATAGCTGTTAGCAGTTGCCTTATGTATTGAGGTGCTCCTGTTTTGGGTGCATAAATATTTACAATTGTTATATCTTCTTCTTGGATTGATCCCTTGCTCGTTATGTAGTGTCCTTCTTTGTCCCTTGTAATAGCCTTTATTTTAAAGTCTGTTTTGTGTGAAACAAGAATTGCTACTCCAGCTTTCTTTTGATTTCCATTTGCATTGAATATCTTTTTCCATCCCCTCAGTTAGATTGTCATTTCTTAAAGAATCAGTTGTCTTGAACGTGATCCCCCCCCATCTTCCTATTAGATTTTCTGTGCTATAGAATTCCTTTCTATTTTTTAGCCTATCACCCCCAAATCAAGGTATTTGTTGAAACTTTTATTTTTTTGTTTATTTTATTTACTTATTTTGGCTGTGCCAGGTCTTAGTTGCAGCACACAGGGTGTTGGTTGAGGCTTGTTTAGTCACGGCATGTGGACTTCTTAGTCGCCGCATGCATGTGGGATCTAGTTCCCTGACCAGGGATCGAACCTGTGTCCTGTGCATTGGGAGCAGGGTCTTACCCACTGGACTACCAGGGAAGTCCATGTTGAAACTTTTAAAAGAGAAGCTATGTGAGTCTAAGTGCCAAAATATGTGAGAAGAAGAAATTGCAATGAAAGTCCAATGCTACCTTACATTACTTTTATGTCTTTACTTTCTTAAGATACAAATTAAGTGCTAATGGTTGTGCTTTTTAAAGAGACTGCTATACAAAAATTACTTTTCCTTTTTAGATCCAGTGGATAGTTGTATCTAACTCATGCAGCCAAGAAGAAACATGGTGTAAGTATTATTTGAAATATTTTGAGGTCCCATTAGCAATTTAGTTATCGAGTCTTGTAGATTTCATTCCAATTCCTAGCATTCAGGCACTAGCACTGCACAATATTTATTTATTTTGGATTCTCTTAGGTAAGTGTCCTTTGCAAGTACAAAATAAGAAATGACAAAGTCATTGTTATTATCACTCATATTAAATTAATATAGTGCCACTAACATCAAAATTACTTTCTAGTTATATAAAATGATCTCCATTCCCTATTTCTCATTTTTACCAATCTCTATAAAATCTCACATTTTGGAAATAAATAGAAAGACAAAAACAATTAATTGAGTTAAAGAAAGAGTCAAGAACTGAATGAAAATAGTGACAGACACTGTCATATAATTTAATATGAAAGCTAGTTATAGGCACACAAAGAGCACAGGCATCCGCTAAAGCCCTGTGTCCCAGACATTTGGATTCACAGATAAGTATAATTTCAAAAAATAATTTGCAAACCAATACAAGGTTCTCAGTATATTTTGTTTGTTTGTTTGTTTGTCAAGCAAAGATATTAAAACTAAAATTATCACTACTTTATCAACACTAGATCATGAAAGAAAAGTTAAAGAATATAATCTCTGAATAAACTAAGGAAATATATCATATAGTTTTGTAAAAACATAACTACACCGTCTCTGTTTACTAAAAAAATCAGTGAAAACTTTATCATAGACCAATTGATCTTTATTAATCACATACAGTAAGAGAAACCTAGCCTGACTGCAGGGAGGTTTGGCAACCACCCAAAAGGCAGTATATGTAAATTAGAAGGAAGTATGTATCAGAGCATAATGGTGTTGATTCTCCTACCCCCTCTCCCTTCCTGATAATGGCTCCATTGAGATCCACAAGAGGATCCATTAAGAATGCTTTCTGATAGAGGCAAACTGAAAGAGAGAGGAAGAAGAGGAGCAAATGAAAAGAATCAAAGGAAGAAAATGAGGTAGAAATGAAAACACACATCTAAGATACAGAATGAATGTTGGTTCCCAAACTTCTGATTATTTTTCACTTCCAAGTACAAATGATCATATCATTCAGGTATGAGAATAACAAATGAGATCAAGATGAACACCTATCCCTTCCACAAATTCAGGAACACTATTCACGTATGCCTCCAGCACTGCTTCCTAGCATCCTTGCTCTTTCCAGTATCCTGGCCAAGTATTCCACCATTCTTTCCAGTTCATTCAAGGTGGTAACCCAGATTAAGGAACACGAATAACTAAAGTAGCTGTTTTTATTCCTATTAATATGAGGCACATATTTTACTAACTTCCCTCCATTTTACATTAAGACCTTTACAGGGCACTTTGTCTTTAGTATGTTTTCTTATTTTTTTCTTACTTAATTATTTCTTCTGGGAACAAGATATTTATGACAAAAGCAAAACAATCCACAAGTATAAAGTAAAGACTCTGCATCAACAGTAATGATCCAATGTGTATGTATTTTTTGATATCTTGGAATCTAGTAATTTTCTTATGGGAACACGTTCATATTATTATGTTTCTGATCCACACAGATGAGATACCTTTCAACTGTGAATCTCCTTAGCACTTGTTAGCCTGTATCAGGTTTCTAATATTTTACATTACAATCTCGTGATTTTTGTGCTTATCTTACCTCCATACTATATAAAAAACTACATGAGGGAAGAGACTAGTTCTTACTCATTTCTGCATCCCTGCTGATAGGTATTCACTGTATATATTTGAGTTGACTCTTTCCACAAGACCCCTATTAAATGAAAGCCATTAAATTCCATTAGACCAAATCTTCTTAAGCAAGCACATTTTGCCCCATTACCACAGCATTAGAAGTTCTTACTCATTCCCCTGTCACTGCATAGCACTCTGTGAAGAAGTTAACACTAGACCCTCATTAAGTATCCTGAACTATCTCGCAATTCCCACATAGTGCTTTTTTTTTTTATGTGAGAGTACGTTCATTAATTTCTCAAGGCCTAGTTAGCTTCAAACTCAACATAGTACTTCAAATACTGTGGACATCATATGAATCAAGGTTTTATGGCAACAGGACAAAACCAGATCTATTGCACAACTTAATCCAGTGGCTTTGATGGACCCCAAATGATTGTTCTTCACATGTCCTCATTCCTTCTAGCCCTGGGGGTAATTTTCAGAAACAATGCAAGTGTAAAGATTGAACCACTTACATTCAAACGCAAGCCTAGGATTTTATCTAGATAAACAGGTGTGGTATTTTCTGACAACATTTACAGAATAATGTTTGTAACAATGTAATTTCATTGTATGATAAACATCAATTTAGCATAAAAAACAAATTCAAACTTGTCACCATTTTCACCTTGTTTCAATTGAATTGGCCTTGTTAAGATAAGCAAGCCTATCTCTTACAAAAACAACAGTTTATAGATCAAGTGTGTGAAATTGGGTATGTGTGTGTGTAGAATTATACTGCCTACTCTCATAATTTTATACTGCCACACTGCACATACGGTTTCCAAGCTTACTTTATCTGAATCTTTCTGAATGTATTCTCCATGCTATTAAACTGAGCACATTCCACATCATTCAAAAGTAATTACATTTTTGTCTAAAGTGTAGGAGAATGCTCTTTCTAAACAATGAAATTCTCATTATTAGAACTGGCACAATAACCGTACTCGTGTTAACAACAGTATGCATTATACCATTACAATAACTTAGGCTAAGTTTGATGTACAAAGGTAACCAGAAATTTAAAAGCTTATAAAAACCACCATATAAAAATAGGAATCTTTACCATACCATAATTAAGGTCCTATTCTGTGACTTATTTTTAAATAACACATGCAGTTTTCTCTTTTCCTTCTTAAGTTTTCTGAATGGTACTTCACACATAAAATTATCCTAGTCAAACATCGAAAATGCATTACTAACAACTGTCAGATTGTAAGCAAAATTTATATAAAGGTTATTTCAAGACACAGCTATCATATAGCAATTAAAATTATTTGGGTAAATAAAGAATCCTAGGAGTTGACAGTGAGCCTGAGCAAGTAAAAGCCTCTCTGTGTCATGTGCACTGAATGAATTCTTTCAGGGTAAGTGTTTAAGGTTGCATTTCATACACTGGAAACTTGCTATAATTTTATACTTGGTTCTCAGTTATATGTCCAGCTTCTATAGAAGATCAACTTAAAAAGACACCTTTTTTCTCCTTCTGCTGGACTTCACAAAGAAAATGACTCACATTGAATGTTGCTTTATGATAACTATTGACCCTGCAGTGTTTAAACACATTAACATTAAGATACATCAACTTATTAAACCTAATCAATACATCATATACCCAGAGTTCTTTAAAAATTCCAGGAAAATCTTATCAATATAAGCAATAATTGAGATAATAGAATATATTATAGCATCACATTTCCAAATCCACTGGATCTTTAAATGCTAAAAAATTATATGCAAACATAGTATTTATTTCATTTGAAATTCAGCTGTCTGTAGAGAGAACAACCCAAATTATTTTTAATATTGTATTCTTAAAATAAATAAGTGTATGCTTTAAAAATCAATCTTGGGAAGCAGCCACTCTGCAGTTATACAAAACTGTTCACTCAACTCAAGAGGAACTTAAATCAAAAGAGTTTGATTGAGATAAAAGAAAACATTTTATGGGGGAAAAAAAAGAAAACTGATTATTCAGTAACCACAGGTGGTCAAGACTTTCATTTCACATCACATTTGACACTAGAACAACCATCTAACCAACAGAAGTAGCATGCAACCAGACAAAAGGAGCACCAGCATGGCCACCATAGAGTCCCCTGGCTGCCTCTCATGCTGCTACTTGATTTCTCTTCAGACTTACTCTGTTTCCTTCTGGTGCTCATAAATAATCCCATTGACTGATATGAGGAAATGTTCTGGATAGTCCTCTGCATCATGAAATAAATCCATCTATATCAGAACTATCATTAAAAATGAGCCAGAAATTATAGTGTCTCCTGCTTGTGTCTGAAACTCTGAAGTGACAACCTCCAAACTCATGTTAAAAAAAGAGGCTAAGGGGACAAGAAGGGTAGATTTGCCCTTCATAAACATAAAGCCCAGGACTGCATTTCCACTCATGTCATAACCAGACTTGCCAACCTTGCCTTTTAGCTTTCTGAAGATTATATGGGAAGCAAATGTTGCTATCAATTGCTTGGCAAAATTATGAGAGCTTCAGAGAAGGCCCAACAGAATCAGTCTTTTTCATATTTATAATTATGTGTCTCAATCTTATACTGATTAGAAATCTGACAGTATTTTATAATTATGACATTATTATAATTATATATATAATAGCTATATAATATAATAACTATATATGTTATAATTATAATTATCTGACAGTATTTATATGTGTATAATCTGCTTATGAAAGTTCATCTATAGTGCATCCTGAACAGTGAGTATAGAAGGAACAGAAGGACTTGTAGTATTTATACCAGTTATAGCTGTTGGGGGAGTTACTCTTAGTTAGCCACTTAGCTTATTTCTCCAAAATATTAAGGCAAAAAACACAACTTCAGAAAGGAAGAACTACATCTTTATCTGGCCCAATTCCAAATCTTAACACTTGCATACCCTGAATATGAACATAGGACCCTAATTCCCCAAAGTCTTTATATGGCAACAGTCATGAGGTGTACAGAAATTCTATCTCAGGAAATATTTTCCAACCTAAATTTTATACTGAAAGCGTTTCTCTATAACTTCAAGTCAGCATTAAAGGGATTACTCAAAAGTTTTACTTTGTCTCTAAACTACGTGGGCAATACAAAATGTAGACCTCTCAACACCTCTCTTTGGAGTATGAATGTCACACATAAACCAGCAATGAAATCTGGAAAGCTGTTTTTTTTTCCATAAATTGAACTCTATGATATAAAACCCATGAAACATTCTCTCTGTTTTCAAAGATATTGAATAGGAAAACAAAGAAAGAATGTATTTTACTATTGAAAATAAAAGGACTTGCTATGTGAATATGACAATGGCCTAGTATCCAGAAAAAAATACAAAGAATGTGTGGAATAACAATTCTATGAATGTATTCAATCATTTTGATAAATGGGTAAAATATATCTTAATCAGCTTAATAGCTGAATATATCATGACTATTGTAACATACTTTCTGCACAGTAGTAGATTCTACTTTAGTTCTAAAATTTCTATAAAATCAGCATATTCACCATGACTAACATCTTAACAACTTTGTTCAAAACATATTTCCTACTTAATCATCCATATAAACTCTGCCATTTAATCAGTACTCATAAATTGAGTATCTATTATATGCTAGGTATCAGAACTACAAATGGGTATGTGCATGTGTATGACTGTGCCTTTAAGGAGAAATACAGTGCATAGAAAGCCAGACATGTAAACACATAAATTATAATACAGACCATGAGAAAAGACATAAACAAGTACCATGGATAAAAGAATAATGCAGCAACCATTCTGCCTTGGGAAGTCAGTGAAAGCATCCAAAAAGAAGCAATTTTGAACTCAGTCTCGTGGGAGAAACACAATTCACCAGGACTGTAAAATATGAAAAAGAGTTTTCCAGCTAAAAAGAATAAGTATGTGTCATTTGAGGTCACCTGGTATGTTTATGAACACATATGAAAATCTTTGCATGACTGAAGCACTGGGTCTATGGTGGGATGTGGCCAAAGAGGAGACAAAAGCCATATTTTGGTGCTGGTCTATATAGAGTTTCATGCTAAGATAGTTTTAGACTAAATCCTGTAGGCAACAAGGACATACACTAGTTTCTAAAGTGGGATAAATAATCCAACTCTTTTCTCAGGGAAATAAGTCTAGTGGAAGTTGAAAGGAAGACTGGAAAGAGGAGAGGCTGGAAATTTGAGATCATATAGGAGACTCTTCAACTGTTAGAGATGAAAAGCTGGTGGAATCAAGAAACTTTTGAGGCAGAAACAAATTTAGAAACCAATTAGATATATAGTAAGAGAAAATATCAGTGCTGATGTCACTAAAACTAAGTTAAACCATTTGTATACCAAGTGTATTAACTTCAAGAACAGTAGATCTTAGTCTTTTTTTTGGCTACAGATCTACTTGAGAATCTGGTGAAAACCAAAACCCTACTCCCATGTGTGCACATACAGAATTCTCCAGTCATCTCCAGGAGATCCACAGACCAGAGTTAAGAACTTCTCTCCTAGATAAAGCTGCTTGAGGAAAGGAGTTGTACCTTGTGCAAATCTATTTCTATAGTGCACCACAGAAAACTTGGTACAAAGTAGGCAGTTCATAGGTTTCATTTAGTTAAACTGAATTCTCCATTACAAACTGAATGATTTCATTTTCACTAACATCCTGCATCACAGCATCCACTCATGCCAACTATAATATGTAATTTAATATACTTTTCTCATACCCATCCTTGAGTACTTAAGATAATTTCCCCTTTATCTTTCTGGTATTCTTCTGGTAATAATTATTTATATTCACTCCTTTAAATGTGTGTGTTTCTGTTTATAACAGTATTACAGGAAAACCAAACCAAGAAGCACTCTCCATAGGGTACTCCCTGAAAGAAGGCAATGGTCAAAATATTGAGAGGGAAAAAGCATGAGCACTGATGCAATGTCAAATGGGGAATCCGACCTCTCTACCCTGTTGAGCTGCATACTACCATTTTCCCCCTTTCTTTTCCTAGTTTAACCTTTGTGAGAGGAGGCAAAGAAGTTATATCACTGCACGTAACTAACATGAATTCATAGTAGAGGGAAAAAAAGGAAGAATTATGGATTTAATTTACCAAATAAGAGATGATCAGAAAATTAAGTATGTGTGTACTCTTGTGAAGAGCTTATAATGTTTATAAGCATGGAATCCAAAGCCAGACTGCCTGGGTAAACCCTGGTTCTCCCACTTACTAGCTGTGATCTGGAGCAAACTATTTAACCTCACTGTGCCTCAGTGTCCTCCTCATCTGTAAAGTGGGACTAATGATAACACTTCATTGAATTATTGTGAAGGTTAAACGAGTAATATATGTCACGTGCTTGAAACAACACATCTGTAAAAGCGCTATATAAGTGTTAGCGAAAACATGATTTTTGGTAAGAAAATTTTGGCGCACAGTCAAAAATACCCAGAGAAATTCTGACCTATGAGGCTTAAAATGTTGAATGGAAGTATTTAAGTCTAATGTGAATTATCAAAGAACAGTGATTATTTCCCAGATATTAGAAGATAATCTGATTCTTCTTGCTGATTTAATTTCACATTGCATATGTAATGCAATGACATACACAAGTGGGCATATTTCAGTACCGAACGTGTTTATGATGTGTAATAATTTCCTAGAGAAGGCCAAAAAAACAAAACAAAAAGAAAACGAAGGATTTAACAGAATCAGAGCTGTTCTTAAAGGTATGAGGATGTGTGATGAAATATTTTTGTTGGTGTGATCTGGTTCAAATTAACAGCACTGACATCCTTGAAGTAGAAGGGCCACAAAAAATGTGACATCCACCCAAGAAGCCATGTTGAAAAGGCGAGGGTGGCTTTACTGGCAGCTAAGTGCCCTGCTACCTTGCTGGCATGCTGATTCTATGCATTTAAGTTCCGAAGAAGAACCTAAAGGCCTTATTTATTTGTGTGTGTGTCTGCTGTTTAAGGTTCAGCCAAAGATGCTATGCTGCCTTCTTCCCTCTCATCCATGAAACCACGGCTTCATAATCCTCTGCAGTGATCCAGACCCCAGGATGAAGGGCCAGATAAATTACCCTGAGCTCCAAATTCTAGAATAGGAGGTACCAGGGAATTACTGAATTATCAGAGCAACAGAGTGAATGAGACTGAGTTAAAAAGTAGTGCAGTAACATTAGAAAAGTATTGTCTCTTTGAAACATGTTCTTCTGTAATATTCCCAATACTGTAAGAAATACTGGAATCCAATCTGGGCAAAGCAGAAATTGAAAAAGCACTGATTCATCATGGTGGAAATGTTCAAATTATGTTGCAGCTTTATCTGGACAAATCTTTTACTAGAAATATTATGATACCTAACTTTCATGAGGACTAATTTTAAACGTGTTACTTTAACATAATTCTTATATTATGTGTTTCCCCTAATTAAGTTGGGAGTGCCTCAAAAGCAGAATTCTTGAAAAACAAAAACAAAACAAAACAAAACAAAAATAGCCTATTTATACTCCCTACTGGAATCAATTTATTTATTAAGAATTCTAAGATGTTAGGAGTGAATCTTGTGTATGGCTATTAAGTAGATGATAATTACAAACCCTAGGACTGAAGCTAAACTACTAGAGGAGTAGACTGGTCACAGAGTGAGCGTAGGCACAATAGACCATGAGAAACCTACCATTGTATTGTGCTGAGAAGTGGGAGTCCTATGGCCACAAGTCTCTTGCGTCAGCAGAGAAACTGGCTGAAATTCCTCAGAGTGAGGCTTGTTGGGAAAACTCACATGCAAGGGAAGGTGAAAGGCTGGGAGCCCGTCACTCTCCTCTTCTTCCACTTTCTGTCTGCTTGTCACCATGGCTACCTCTCCATCTGCTTCCCCATACGGAGAGGCTGGTCGCTTGGAAGACATCCTGGAAGGAACAAAAGAGGAGAAAATAATGAAACCTCCACATAAATCCTTAATGCCGTTATTGTGTGGTTAGGGGCCATTGTAACAGAAATGCCTTTTTGTGCTGGCAGAGAGCAGGAAACCATCCAAATACCACTGCAAAGCACGCGCAATCAGAAACAATGGCCAAGCAGGTAGCAACAGAACAGTGCTTGTTTGTTGTGAGAATAATACACTAATATAGCACTCTCTTGTATTCTGGCTTCTTAAACAAGAGAATTCACCTAAGAACACTGCATAATGAAAGACCGTTCCATTTTAAAGGAAAGAAAAATACCCATCTCATTTTACACTTTGATAGACCTTATTGAAGACAGGATATCTATGAATAGCAAATACTGTTGGCAGTTAAAAGAAGAGAAATAACTAAAATTTCTTTCATCAAAAAATAAAGTAAATGGATGGTTGCCATTATAATGATTTGCATTTTATTAAAAGTAAGATTATTATAAAATGTAGAAATATTTGTTATCAGCAAACCTCAGATCACAAAACAAAAAGTTTGATAGTTGTTTAAAGCTTATTAAGAACTGAATAAATTTTACAATCACTGTTAATTCTGAAACATTTGAGAATTTTTCTCTCTCACCTCCCCATCACCCAATTTTGGCATTTAGTTCTAATATAAAATTTGCAAGTAGTAAAAAAGGTAAGAATATAAAAATATTTCAGTTTTATTTCCACAGTTCCATGAAATATTTAGATGTGGATTCTGAGATTTATTTATTCCTTAGAATACCTAAGTAAAAGAAAAAAATCAAATAAGGATGTTTTGTTTTGATGAGCTAATGCCTATAGGACAATGCACTTAGATAACTGAACAAAAATTAAATAGTTTTTTGTACTTGAGTCTGGTTGAGAATGTTAACAGAGGTTAAAAAATAAGTGGCAAATATTTTTAGTTAAACATAAGAAATCCTTTTCTTTTCATTAAAAGTTCTACATAGAAGCAGTACAGAGTTAAATTTTTTAATTAAAAAAAAACCTCTCTTGGATTTACAACTTGGCCTGAACTTGAAAAAGCCCTAATTTTTGTTCAACAAAGAGTGTTTACAGAATCATCCATTCGTACCCTAGACCAGTGGAATAGGAGGCAGGAAAGTATTAACTGCCACATCACTTCATTCATATATATAACTGATTTTTAAATTTAAAATGTACTACCAAAAAAGGGGCCTCTAATCACCATTGAATAATACTATTCTTAGTGTTAGACGTTTAAAAAGAAAAGTGTATTCAAGGGCTGAATATATTCTGTGAAGATATAATAGCACAGTAGAAAAAAATAAAGGGAATTAAAATACTGACTCTGCTACTTACTACATGTGAGACTTACTTTAATCTCTATTTCAATTTACTCACCTTTAAAGTGAGATGTCATATCTACTTGTAATACTTTTTTGAGAAGGAACTGTTTCCATATGAAAACTGACTTGTAGAGCACTTTGCTCGGAGTAGACACTCAGTAAACAATAGCTGGTGTTTATTTTACAAACTTTAAAACTACAGTGTGACCCACCCCCCTCAAAAACAGAGAAAACAAAAAAACCTCCAAAATAACAATGCAGATTGCCTTCTAAGACTTAAAACTGTAAAATCAACATGAAATACACAGTCTCCCAATAGAGAAGTGCTCCCTGGCCAGTCATACTTGACAGTAAACTGATCAAATGTATTAGCAAGTGTTAAAGAAAACATGTTAATAGCAGGGGTCTTGATCAGCTGAAGAACAGAGGAAAAGGAGGAAATGATAGCAGTTACCATGTAAGCACTGTTTAAAGGAGAAGCAGACTGGGCCAGCACATTTCAGGTATCTTTAGTTCTGATCTCATTACCAAGGTTTACTCCAAGTATACTCTAAGTATGTAGAAAGAGTAAGGGGCTGGAGTTAACAGAGTTAGAAAAGTCTCAGTCTTGTTGGCGACACCATATCTATCACCAAATTGACAGATTAAACTATACATAGTAAGTCTTAACACTAGAGAGATTTAACTACCACTGTTTTGTTTCCATGCTGTCCAAGCGAACTTCTGATTCCCGTAAAGAGAATGGAGTGACAGAACAGACTTAAAATACGTAAGGTCTTTGAGAAGTGATCTATCAGATTAAATCAATAAAGAGACTTTTAATTATTTCTTGATTTCACATGAAGCTTGACTACAAGGAGATCATTCATTTATTACATAAACCATAGTATTTAGGGTCTGTGTGGGCATTACTATTCTTGCTGGAATTAACAGTCTGGTAGTTTGGAGCCTACCTCAGTTTCTTAACGGTCTGAAAATTCCACGCTATTATCAAGAGTCAGTTTCTGGGTTATCAAAGCAGAAAGCTAGATTAGCTGGCTTTTCCTAAGTTAATACAATTCTATGACTTTCAGAAGGCATGACCTTTTTGCTGACTTCTATTTCATTAACATCATTATTAATAATGATTATGAAAATTAAAAGTCTAAAAGTAGACATAAGGTATATAAGGTAGATAGTTAAGATATTGCTATTCTCAAGACTTCTAGTTCTTTCAATATTTAAATTATCTTTATATCCAACTGGATAAACAGTCTCTCCATTTACATATCATTCTATGGAGAAAAAAGTATAAGGTCTAAAACGCCATGAAGGAGTCATGGTGCCAAAAGGCAAATTGATCCTAAAATATTACATATTTCATCTTTATTTCAACTCCATTTTCAGAGACTTATAGAATGCTCTTAAATATGTTGGACTTAAGAGTATTTTTATGCAGTTCAGGTAAAAGATTTCTTAAAGATTTTTTAAATTATTAGAATAAAAATGCTATGGTTACTGTTCAGTAATAGGCTAGAAAATGAGAAAAAAGTAAAATACATAAATTATGTAAAGAGCTATCAATCTGTTGGTTGCATCATCTACATTTAGCCTATCAAAGTTTGTCTAACAAAGTGTTTCATTTTGGATAGAAGAAAGTCTCAATTTTAAAAAAGCATTAAGGAGGCACTGAAAATTTCCATGTATTGTCTGTCTGGGATACGTAGGGTTCCAATACTTGCAGCTTACACTACACATCTGTGTTACAGTGCAAGGACACCTTAGAACAACTTGAGTATCTAGGCTGAGCTATGCTCTTCTGTATTCATTCAGAGATGATTTTTGTCATTCCTATGGTAGGTGCTAGACCTACCAATGAACAAAACTCAGACTTCAAAGAACCTGATATGAGACTGACAAATACAATCTAGTGTGAAACTAACTTCTGGAGTTAGCTTATAACTATCACTATTATAGTTTATAATAGTAGTCTTTTTTTTTTTTTTTGATGACTCCCTTCTTTTTTTTTTTATTATTTATTTTTGCTGTGTTGGGTCTTTGTTTCTGTGCACGGGCTTTCTCTAGTTGCGGCAAGCGGGGGCCACTCTTCATCGTGGTGCGCGGGCCTCTCACTATTGCGGCCTCTCCCGCTGCGGAGCACAGGCTCCAGACGCGCAGGCTCAGTAGTTGTGGCTCACGGGCCTAGTTGCTCCACGGCATGCGGGATCCTCCCAGACCAGGGCTCGAACCCGTGTCCCCTGCATTAGCAGGCAGATTCTCAACCACTGCGCCACCAGGGAAGCCCTATAATAGTAGTCTTTAACTCACTTTTTTGTGTGTGAACAAGAAAATCTTGAAAGAACTGATGTCTAATTCCAGGACCAAAGGGAATCTTTAAATCATCAACAACCCTTTACTCACTACCTACTATGTGCAAGACTATTCTCTAATGGGAATAAAAAAGTGTAATTCAGGGTCTCTGCTTTAAAAGCTTATGAATGGGACTTCCCTGGTAGCGCAGTGGTTAAGAATCCACCTGCCAATGCAGGGGACATGGGTTTGAGCCCTGGTCCGGAAAGATCCCACATGCCACAGAGCAACTAAGCCCGTGCGCCACAACTACTGAGCCTGCATGCCTAGAGCCCGTGCTCCACAACAAGAGAAGCCACCGCAGTGAGAAGCGTGTGCATCGCAAGAAGAGTAGCCCCAGCTCACCGAAACTGGAGAAAGCCCATGCGCAGCAACGAAGACCCAATGAAGCCAAAAAAAATAAATAAATTAAATTAAATTAAAAGCTTATGAACTGTTTGAGAAAATTTTAAATAAGACGAGAAATAATGATGAAAGACAGTTCAGGTTAAGGGCCAAATGACATTATATTAAGCACCCAAAGGCTCCATGAAGGCCAAAGGATTGTGAAATGCTTCAGGGAATCACTGAACAGTTGGATTTTGAGGGAAAAGAAGGACAAACAGAAACCTTGGGATAAAATGGAAACGGAACCTTACGTAGGAAGTCATGATAAAAGAAAAGATGCAGAGATGGTTTTAGGATGTATAATATAAATTTAAGTTTCAAGCTTACTTAGGAAAAGGGGAGACACAGGAATATGGACTAAATCCCATTTCTAGTCTATAACATTCCTGGAGTTGCTGAGTTACATGAATGTAATAGGTAAGAAAGAGACTCCCTTGTAAGGGGCAACTTGGTCTTACAAGGAGTCACTTTTCCTTCCGTTGTCCCTGTAGAAATCTGCACAATCTGGCTACTCTAGTCCATACGTGAAAGTAATTTTAAAACTACTGGAGTCCTTTGCTATTGGCTAAAGGCTATGTAAATAGGATGCCCCCAACTGTATTCAGATATATATAGCAAACTTAGGGGTAGAGTAAATAAAAGATGTAATAAGACTGCAACAGAAACCTAAACCAGTGGTTTTCAATTTTGAATACACATTGGAACTATAGGGAGAGGTTTAAAACAATACTGCTGCCTGGGTCCCACTGCCAGACATTTTGATGTTATTGGTTTCAGAACGCACACAGGGTATCAGAAATTTTTAAAGCTTCCAGGTGATTCTAATGCACAGTTAAGGTTGCAGACCCACTATGCTAGTCAGAATAATGCCTCTCACCCAAGATGTCCAAATCCTAATCCCTGAAACCTGTGAATATGTTACCTTACAAGGCAAAGGGACTTTGCAGATATGATTAAGTTAAGGATCTTGGGATAAGGAGATGACTCTGGATATTCTGGTTGGACCAAAAGTAATCACAAAGATCCTTATAAGGGTGGGAGGCAGGAGGATCAGAGTGAGAGAGAGACTGGAAGATACCATGTGGCTGGCTTTGAAAATGGATGATGCGGTTGTGAGCCTCTTAGGAGGTAGAAAAGGCAATGAAACAAACTTCCCCCTGGAGCCTCTAGAAAGAATGAGTTTTGCCAACACCTTGAATGTAAGACTTCTAACCTCTAGAACTGTTAAGTGAAAACATCTGTATTGTTTAATGCACTAGACTTGTGATGATTTGTTACAACAGCAACAGGAGACTAATTCACCACTAACTTAAATATATTTCTTTCATACTTGGTATTTTCTCAATCTGAAGTCCTCCTACCCCATATATACACTTTCTTGTTCCCTCACTTCATTTAGTTTTCTGCTCCAACATCATTTCCCAGCCTTTATCACCTGACATATTTAATTATTTTATTTCTTTGTTTATCTGTCTCTCCCGCTATAAGATCCAGGAGGGCAGACTTTAGTTTTGTCCACAGCTACTTACCCAGGACTTACAATCTTTTCTGAAAATAGTAGTCTTTCAATCAGTATGTGTTTAATGAAAGCTACTAATTAAAACCAGCAACCCTCTTACTATTCTCTAACTGTAGATAGTTGTAAGATCTAGTCTTACAGGACAAGTATGCTTAGAAAATACTTTAATATTGTCAGAAAAAAAAAAGGAAATCCAACTTAGTGATAATACTATATTTCTTTTCAATAATTTCTATGTAAAAGATTTGGTAAACCTTGTTTAATCAGGTTTTTTAAGTACTTGTAAAAAAATCCTACAGTTGTTTTTAAAATGTAATAAGTAAAAGACTATAAAACTGAAGTAACTTTATAAAAAATGTTACAGAGTTAATTATTAATAGGTCTATTACTGAGGAATCATCTACTTACTGCCTTAAACTTAACTCTTGTCTGCTCAGGATATTTTCTTTGTTGCAATTTTTCTAGAAAATGACAATATGCACAAGGTCAAAGAAATGTGTATGTGGAACAAGCACAAAATGGAAGACTCAGAATGGGAACTGCTTTCTGTATATAGTAGTTACTCTTTAAAGTTTCTGTCTTTCTCTAAACATTTTAACCTTTGACTAGTTAATTCAGAGATAAAGTCCTAGGAAATAGTGCCTTCTACTGGTTATTCTTTTGGAATGATAATATTGTTTCCTTTAAGGTTTACAATTATGCATAAAAAATATAAAAAATAATTATCTCTAAAAAAAACTAACTAAAAATCCCAGCTAGTATACAAAGCCTTCCCTAACCACCATGGTTGAAGTGACTTTTCCCCACCTCAAACTATATCATCAACTCTTGCTAGAGGCCACCTGAAAAAACTGAACATCAGTATAACCTATGACATTGATTCAATAGCTTTTGTTTTTTTCTTATCTTCTTATTAGTATCTAAAACTAGAACACAAGATTTTAACAAGTACAGGTCTGTTTTTGACCATTTCATGTGATTTTTCCAAGCTGAACATGTCTTTCCAAATTGCTCTGTATTTTTTCCCTAAATAGTCTAATCCTCTATACTGAATGAATTACAATTAATTATATGGCAGCACAATTCCTAGCACATAGTTGGCACTCAATGTATTTTTATATGAGTAAATGAATGAACTGCCTGAGTGTTAATTTTGTGTCAGGCAAGTTACCTTTGTGTTATGGAGGAAACAGGCAACTTAGATATGAAGACCTTTCTGGTTTACTTTTAAGGATGTACTGTATAGATGGAAAGAGAAGACATATATCCACTCATTCACGCATTCATTCATGGAAAAACATTTATTGAAAGACTATCATGTGCTTATAGATAGAAATATAATTAAGAGGGCTTCCCTGGTGGCACAGTGGTTGAGAATCTGCCTGCTAATGCAGGGGACACGGGTTCGAGCCCTGGTCTGGGAAGATCCCACATGCTGCGGAGCAACTAGCCCCGTGAGCCACAATTACTGAGCCTGCGCGTCTGGAGCCTGTGCTCTGCAACAAGAGAGGCCACGATAGTGAGAGACCCGCGCACCGCGATGAAGAGCGGCCCCCACTTGCCGCAACTAGAGAAAGCCCTCGCACAGAAACGAAGAGCCAACACAGCCATAAATAAATAAATAAATAGAAAGAAATATAATTAAGAAATCCAGAAAGAATATTTTAAGGTAAATGGCTTTTTATAAATATGAGTACTATGGGGCTTCCCTGGTGGCACAGTGGTTGAGAATCTGCCTGCCAATGCAGGGGACACGGGTTCGAGCCCTGGTCTGGGAAGATCCCACATGCCGCGGAGCAACTGGGCCCGTGAGCCACAATTACTGAGCCTGCGCATCTGGAGCCTGTGCTCCGCAACAAGAGAGGCCACGATAGTGAGAGGCCCGCGCACCGTGATGAAGAGTGGCCCCCGCTTGCCACAACTAGAGGAAGGCCTCACACAGAAAAAAAGACCCAACATAGCCATAAATAAACAAATAAATTAATTTAAAAAAATATGAGTACTATGGGGGATAGATAATAGAGAGATAATGTCCTGCTTGAAATAATCAGAGAATGCTTCCTACAAATCAGGAGAATTCAACAGGGCAATGAAGGATGGATCAGAATCAAACAGACACAGAGAAGAGAAGATTCCAGATAGGAGAAATGACATTAGCAAATTAAAGAAATTTATAGAATGATACAGGATAGTGAGTAGAATGGTTTGGTTCAAGCAGTAGATTCCAGGAGGAGTAAAAGCAGATAAGGATGGAAGGTAGGTACCAGATGATAGTGATTCTGGCTAAACCCTAACAACTGTGAACGGCTACACCAAATGTGAAATTGATACTGAAGATAGAAGGAAACTGGAGATGATTTCTGAGCTGCACAGTAACATAATCAAAATTACATTTTATGAAGAAAATCCCTCAGAAATTAGTAACTGATAGAAGGTTGAGGGTGGAAACCAGAGAAGGGGAATGAGTGGGTGAGATAATTCAAGGATAAACAGATTACTTGACTGTGTAATTTAGAGAACAATACTGCTAATAAGAAAAATACATAAATTAGAAAGAAAGGTCAACTTGTAGAGAAATATTAAATTCAGTTTTAGAAATAAATCTTTGTTGATTGGAGGATTTTAAAAAGAAATAGCAGATAATCAGAAAACGCGGGACTTCTGTGGAAGTAACTTAACTCAGTGTAATCTTTTAAACACAGGTAGAAAGTTAACCAAAAATTGTAATTATTTCTCATTGACTTCTTCCACAATGTTCGGATTCCATATTTTTATTATTCTTGATTTATAAAAAAGAAAACTGAGTCATAAAGTGGTTAAATATCTTTTGTTACACTATTCAGTCTTTGCACTATAATAAACAGCAGTTCAAGAACAGAACTGTCTCTCCAAGAGAAAAACAGAGAGAAAATAGAGAATTGGGAAGGGGGGTGGAAATCTGAATTTTGTAGTCCATCAAACTTTGGGAGACCAGTATAAGAAAAGGACTGAGCACAGAAGACAGATAAAGAGAAGTCAAAGTGATATGCAAAAAATGTAATTATTCTCTAAACGATTCTATAAAACTAAACATTCGGAATATGAAATTTAAAAATTCTGGGCCATGACATTTATTTAATTTATAACTTCCATTGGTTGCTCTCCTAAATACTCACTTTTAATATTCACCCTCTCATGTTAAATTTTAAGCATGGCAGAACACATTTCAAAAACAACTAAAATATTTGAAATGATGCATCTTCTTTTACAAAAGAAAACTTACAAAATAAAATAAAAATTGGTAATCCTTCATATCTAAAGATTATACTATTTTTCTAGAAGTTATGTGCCACTAGTTTTTCTAGTAATAAAACTACTTGTTCAGAATATTTACATTTACTTGACTGGTTGCTTTTGTAATTAAAGTTGTTGTGTGAAGGTTAATCAAGATTAGGAATTAAACTCTACTGTTTTTCAAAGATTTTTTTCACAATAGAATGTTACCTATTCCACATGGGGAATCAACATAGATGTTTAGCATGAATGGACAGGTTTTAATTCATATGAATGAAAAAACCAACACTCCTTTGTGACTTATAGATTTACACAAACTTAGCATATCATTTTATTAAAGAAAAAATCAGTTTCATTATTTTTATCTATAAATCTCAACTATTATTATTTATATCTTATGGTTTATACTTTCTTTTTCCCTCTTCCATGTTTTGATCATCTTCATTTTCCCACTAAGTTTAGAGTCAGCTGGGTGTTTACCCTGTGAATTCTATGTAAACTCTCTAACCAAGTCTGTCATATAAAATATTCAGAGGTCTTTTAGATAGAAAATTGATTTGTGGTAAACATGTAGTCTTTCAAATGTTTACATTTTTCTTCTCTTTTCTATAAATTTTCTTTGCCATCAGTTTCTCTTATAGAACATGCCAATCTATACTCTCTATCCATTGCTTCCCACATACAAAGACCACATTCATTATACTGTTTTTCAGAAGCATGAACAAGTTCATCAGGTCCTGGCATACACTATAAATGGAAGCAGAAACACAGATTTCATAGAAATATAAAAGCAGACAACATAGGATAATAAATAAGACTAGATTCCCCTGTAATCTTTACTATACATTTCACCAGAAACTTATTTCTACTAGTATTTACAAACACAATTTACCACAACATTGAAATCTAAAAACAAAAGCAATTTTTGAGCTATAGCTACTTAAGAATAAATTTATTATTCTGTTTTGAAATATAATTTGAATTTACAGAAAATTTAATAAATGTTACAAAAGTTTAAACTGTACTTAAAACTGTGTTAATTAAAAATGTTGTAGTCACCAAGAACTTTCAAAGTGACCTTTACCAGGACTGATCCCCGTGTTTACCTTGTCATATGTTTGGTTTCTGAGATGCTCTCTTCACTGAGATCAAGTAGTTCCTTATGCTCTTCCTTTCTCTCTGATAAGAAGAGCACCACTCTGAACTGCTTCACCACCTTTCTGCCTTCTCTTTACTAGCATCCCTCTCACCGAATAGTTTTCTCCAGCCTTGTCCAGTCAGAGAAAGAGGAGAGGATAAGAAGAGAAAACATGAAGAGGTAGAGAGTTTTCAGAGGAAAGTGTGGAAAAGGAAAAGGAAAAAGTATCAGAAATTAGAGAGAGAGAAGTAAAGACTCAGAAACAGAACTGAATTCTTGTCAATATCTGAAAGAAATTAGTTCCTCTTTATTAGATGGACACAAGATATTTCAGAATTGAAATAAATGGACCTAAAGTATGCAATAAAATGAACTTTAAAATGTCCATTTGTTTTTGTGTTTTAAATGAGAGAGACAAATACCAAAGGTAAACATTTAGAAACAGTTTATGATAGCAAAATTGCAGGCTACAATGATTCAGAATTCAAAATTTGATTCCTTTTCTACTTTCTTTTACTGTCTCACTAATTGTAATCACTAAAAATTGACTCCAAAGTTAGACCACATGTTATTGGATGAAGATCGCAAGAAAATTTTCTAAATAAGAAGATTGCTTTATTATGAGTAACCTAATAGCTGGGCTCTAGAGCCAAAACTTACCTAAATAAATGTATCTGCCAGCTAAAACTTACCATTTTATGTTTTAATTTTAAAGTTAAGTGCCTACAACAAAAGTATTCCTGATAAATAAAAAGGTAGAAAGAGTATTAAATTTAATTAAACTCTATTCTAATCATTCTATAATGTTCTAATACTTAGAAAAAATAGAGTTCATTATAAGTCTGATAAGACTGAAAGAAAACTGGTTAGGCAAACTTTTATGGCTCCAAGATACAGTCATTTTCATAAAGAGAAGAGCTAGTAAACGTTTTTACAGAACTCTATATTCTTTTCAAGAAAAATTATCAAAACTTTTCTCATCATTTACAGCACAAGAATATGGTAATAAGCATTTTGTACTTTAAAAAACCCTAACTTTGACTTGTTCAATAATTGCTAAAATTTAATTTCCTTATCTCAAAAACAGTAACACCTATACTTGAGTTATTAAACATTTGATCGGATTCTTTTTAATCACCAAATACACTACATTTCAGCCAATCTACTTGAAGAAAACGATAGAAATGGTTAAGACCTTTAAAGGTTGAAGAGAAATTTCTTTTACATTGTAGGTAAAATGACCAAATTAATGAGTCTGGAAGAAAAAAAAACGTAAATACTAATCTGTTGTAAATTATTTAATTTGTGTATTGTTATACACTTGTCATTAATCAGAAACAAACAGAAAAATAATGTTTAACCTTCAGTTACCTACAGGTTAAAAATGCTAAAAGTCCTTTTGTTCTGATTATTTAAAAATTATTTGAAAAAATCTAGCATTAAGATTTGTGGTTCTGAAACTTGTTATTATAGTTAGAGAGGGTATACTCTTTAAGGAAATAAAGAGCTTTTTTCCATTTGAGCATGGGTTTAGCTCTAAGTCCACAGGATGTGGAGGGATGATTTAAATTTTACATCAAAATTGTGACTGCACTAGACTTTTTTCCCCTTTCTCAAGGGAGGCATTGTTCTTGCCTTTCCATAACCAGGCGTGACAGCGCCAGACTGGAGTCACAAGGCTGGTCTCTGAGTCAGCGTGAAAGTGCTCACCTCCTGAGTTTCCCCAGATGCTCGGCTCCTTGTGAGTCTGAAAGCCGAGCACTGAGTAGCCACACGCTCCATTCCTGGGACAGATACAGGATTAAAGGAGAAAATCTAGGGATTAACAAAAACTATCTCCTCCTATACACCTTGTAAAACTCTTTTATTAAGAATAAGAAGTAACAACAAAAAATGAGTACCATTTTTCTGAATCAAAAGTTGGGACAATTTGTCTAACAAGTAATTGTATGCTTTGAGTTAAAGAAATAAAGTCTAAAAAATCAGAAGCCTGTTGAAATTTTCTGAGACACATGGTTGCCACATGTATAAATTTCAGGTTATATTTAGCTGGATAGAATAGTGGAAGAATAATGTATGGGATGTATATCCATTCTCAAGATCTCTAAGAAGGTATCTTTAAAAGCTGTCTGTAGAATACCTGTGAAGGACAATCTTTTCTGTTCTCTATCAGAACAATTGCTAGTGAAACAGGGAGTAATTCAATTCCTATTTTTCTATCCTTGACCTTTTAGAGAAGTTTGAGAGGTGTCTGTGTGCGTGTGTGTGTGTGTGTGTGTGTGTGTGTGTGAGAGAGAGAGAGAGAGAGAGAGAGAGAGAGAGAAGAAGAAGAAGAAGAAGAGAAAAAAGGAGGAAGAGAGAAAAGACATTTACTGTCAAATTGTATATTAATGGGCCTTAATATTCCTTCTTTTTTTACAGAACCTCTCTATTAAGGATTAGACAGGACCATTTTAATTTAACCATAATCATATGCTAACAACTTTCATTTACTATATAACTCAAAACTATTTGGTTGAAAGTTGTATGTATTTTGAAGGGAAAAATAAAGAAGTATAAACAAACTTCTTCCAATTCATTAATTCATGAAAAATAAAGAAAAAAAGCCAAAGGAAATGTATTTCTAAATATTACTACTACAGTGAGTAGTACTAATGTCTTAATTATTGTTTTCTAAAATAATGCCAATTTTTTTCATGTTTACCTCACGAGGATGTATAAGTGTCTACATATGTTCACATATATATATGTGGACATGTTGGTAATAACCTATAAAAAGTTCACCATATCTATCGTATTCATTGTAAAAGAAGATAGCATTTCATTCATGAACATCACTGGTCAGGTAAGGTGCATATGTCCAAAAAAAAAAAAATCAGTTTGAAGTATTTTCCACAATAATATCATTAAGTACTTATTTTGAGCCTCCCCCCCACCCCGCCCCGTCTCCTTATCTGTGTGCGCTTCCTCTTACGGTGTCCACCCCCTGCTCTTGCTCTCTCTCCCCTCTCACATTACTGGCTAAGTCTAAATAAATAGCAAATTGTTCCATAATCAAAAGTGACTTATTCTTAGCATGGTAGATGTCTTGAAATAAAATCTGTGGCATGTTTAATTTATTTAGGATCTAATAATGATGACAAAAATAATTAAGTAACCAGTCTAGTTTTAATTTCTTTTGTTTTCAAAGGTCACTGTGAAATCAAGCAAGTTAAGCTTTCAAAAGCAAACCTCTAGAGAATGGTGTGTTTTTTTTCCCTAGCAGAAATAAGAAAGGAGGCTCACAGCTAAAAGGAGTACTGAACATCAGCGTCAGATTTCTTGAGAATGACTGTCTAAGTAGTCCAATGAAGAAAAATATTATGACCCCTACCCTCTTTGGAATCCAAATAACCCTGACAAGAAAAAGTTTATACACTGCTCAACTCTGGTCAATTTAGGGGACTCATCCTTTCTTTCCATGCCCAATATAGACTTGGTTCCAGCCTGTTTCTACAACAGCTGTTGAAAATGAATGAAGTAGAAAATATTTATGTTATATTCAAAAGAGACAGCAAAGAACATATATACAGTGCACAAATCTTTCCTAGGACAACAGCTTCTGATGTGAGAGATAGGCACACTAGGCAAAGACAAATTTTCTGAACTTCATGGCAAGATGAAGAATTTGCCATTATAATCTTGGAAAGTCCAAAAATAAGGGTGCAGTGCCAAAGACGATGAGCATCTATCAACCCAAACTCCAAAACAGCGGGATGCAGCTATGGTTGATGTTATAAGAATGCTGAGCCTCTTCATTTGGTTCCTTTCATGCCAAAGCTTCTTTGCTTGGATGAATATGAATTAAATCCATAAGCTTTCTTATTTTTCTAGCTTGACCTCTAAACTCATTTTACATCTTAACTGTTTATCTTCTTCCCCCATTAATCTTTCTGGTTTTAGCACATTCCCTGTTGTTTTTAGGAAAAAAAAAAAACTTTAAAAGTATGGGTCATATTGCCACTGTGGACGAGTTAGGAATGATAGCTCTTTTCTATAAATGGGTACAAACTAATCAGTAGGAACTTAAAGGCTACCAGTTTCCTGCCTCTGAAATAAAAATTAAAAGGGTATGGCATGTACTGTAGAGAAGAAAATCATTAAACTCTTATAAAGGTATGACAAGTATAAACACACAAGAAGATTCCACTATCAGGTTTACACTAGATTTAAAATTGGGCTAACAGTAATGTCACTAACAAATTCCAATGAAAACAAAATTTTAAGTAAGTTTTATAGATAAACTTTTTTAAATCAACAGCTTTTGCTATTTGCTTTCTCTTTTCAATCAGTTCTATGGCTAAGCACACACAATGTAGATGTTCTTTAAAATACTATGTCACTATAATAGAAATGTCTAATGTTAACTATAATTTTAGTCAGTAAGATAGCTGAGTTCTTTTCTACGGTGTTTATTAAAATGTAGCTGGTAAGATATTTTAGTGATTAACACAATTTTCCTGTATCACCATAAAATCTTCAGTACAAAAACCAAAATTTTAAAGGTGTTTGTTTTACAAATCCCTAAAAGAAAAACTAATCAAACAAAGGCGAATCTTTAAAGGTGGAATCTTGCACTTCAATAGAGTGTTTACCATTTACCATTTTATAGGTGATCTGCCATACTTTCTGCTGTTCTGTAGTATTTCCCCCAAAGCTGAACAAAGGCCCAGCTGTATAAACCAGTCCTGTCAAAGAACACAGTTAAGGGATGGATAAAACAGGGAGGGGTGTCTAACATTTTGACCACTGTCTGAGCTTATGAGGATAAAGGAGCCTTGATGGAGAAAAGTAATCATCCATTGCTGTTTTTTTTAAACCTCATTACCACATGCTAGAACATTTTTTTCCACTACCCAAACACCCCCATTCCAATCACCCACAACTGAAAGACCTTTGTGTTTCAAAGGGGACAGAATCCTCCCCAACCTCTTCTTCCCTCCTCTTTTTATGTTTTTTGTTTTGTTTTGTTTTTGTTTTTTGTTGATGGCACATTTATAGAGGCATGATCATTTAAAGACTTCTTAAAATACTAGTTTCCTCTCCATGAAACCATTCACACACACAGTTCCCCGAAAACGTTCTTAATGGTTATATAAACTTTCTTGCTTTGGATTCCTCTTTACCAAAATATTATCAACTGCTTTTAATTGCAAGATAGTCATTTCTGCTAAGGACTCTAGAAAATGACACACTCCTTTAAAAGATATTAAAGCATATCTGAGATAAAATATAACACTGAAGTCAAAGGTATGTATCTTACATTTTAAAGAATGTGTTTCCATAGAATATGAAGGGGATTAGCTACGTGCACACTCCAGAGTGTGTAACAACTGTGAGAAATGGTTCTGAAGTCTGAAGGAAATTTAGCCTGAGCTAATTAATCCTTTTAAAACCTGGCTCTCACGTGTCTAAGAACATCAAACCATGGGACAGATTTTCCAGAGATTTAAATATGCATTTCCTATTTTCAGGTTTGTCATTCTTGCATACTATGCTGACATTATTTATAAAGGACTAAAGCCAAATCTCACTCAAAAAGAGCTACTGTAACTGCACTGGTTCAAGAGTCAGCGAAACACATTAAATGCCCAAGGAGATCCCTGGGCAAGAGCCACCAGGACCTATATGGAGAGAGCTGTATCATCTGTAAAGTTAGTTCTATTTCAGGATGTCCTTTGAGGTTGGGACAAATATTTGAATGTTATTAAATCCTCTATTTATCCGAAGACTGCTGCAGCTGCAGTGCAAGGCTTTTTCACACTGCCCTATTAATGACCTAAAAGGATTATCCATTTTTACATGAGGTAAAACATGATTCCTTCACCAATCTGTAAACTTTTCTATTCAACATGAAACGTATATTCAGAATACAAAACAATACAAAACATAGTTTTTTTTAGAGTTCTGAACTACAGTTGCTTTCAGAGTCTATCTCTTGCCACATCCATGGCTGGTGTAGGTACTAGAGCAATAGCCATGCATATTCCAACTTGCTTCACGGGGTAGTCTACTTTCAAAAATAATTGAATAATCCCCTTCTAATAAACATCTGGTTCTTAAGAAACAAGATGAACATATCCAAGTGTATCAAAAACAACAACTGCTGATGTCATATTTAAATAATCATTTAGAAGAAAGTGGAATACAGGGAAAAAATTATATGCTCCATTGAAAAAGGGAGCAATGTTTAAAAGCTCACTTCTTTACCATTATGAACTTCTCACCTTGCCTTTCCTTAAAATACTTAATAAACTCTCCAGAAACATTTGCAGGTAACACCCACTAAGATATTATTCTAAAAAGGAAAACCAAACTACAAAAGGTAGCACAACCCTGTGACATCTTACAAAAATTAATATTAATTTAAATGCTTATTATATATAAACCAAATTTCCTCAATTTCAATACATTTTCCAAAGAGAAAATGAATTTTGATAATACTGTAATGTGTCTTCATGTTTACAAACTTTCACCTAAATGAGCAACAGAGTCTTAATCTGCTCAAACTTGTTCTGTCTTTTTTCTTCCATATCTTTGCATTCTTGTTACTTGAAATAACTTATTAATAAAAAACCTATAATGATTCAAATCTCTATGGAAGTGTATCTTTAAAGTAATGTATACTTCTTGTTATATACATATCCTTGCAAAAAGCAGTAAGACTAGTATGGTGAGAGGGACTGAAAATATCTTCTAGGACATATTTATTCACTTCGGTTTCAGAGAGGTATGGATGACTCTCATTAATTGTGCACAGATACGTACCAGTCACTGTGCTATATGCTTTACATGTACATTCTCTGGTCATCATAACAACTCTCTATTTGACTACAGACTTATTGGTAAGAGGTAAAATCATAACCCTCTTAGAAGGAAACACAGCAGTAGATCTTCATGGCCTTGAGTTAGGCAATGGTTTCTTAGATTTGACACCAAAAGCATAAGAGACAAAAGGAAAAAGTAGATTAACTGTACTTCCTCAAAATTAGAAACTTTTGTGCTGAACATGACAATATGAAGAAAATAAAAAGACAACCCAAAGAATGAGAGAAAATACTTGCAAATCTCTATCTGATAAGGGACTTGTATCTAAAATATATAAAGAATGCTAACAACTCATGTATATACATAAATATATAAGGAATTATTGTACCACTCTTGTAATAAAAGAACAATAATTCATTTTTAAAATGGACAAAAGATCTGAATAGGCATTTCACATAAGAATATAAACAAATGATCAATAAGCAAATAAGATGCTTAACATTATCAGCCATTAGGCGAACACAAACCAAAACCACAATACACTACTTCTCATTCACTAAGATGACTAAAATTAAGAAGACAGACAATAACAAGTGTTGGAGAGGATGTGGAGACATTGGAATCACCATAGATTGCTGGTAGGAATATAAAATAGTGTGACTTCTTTGGAAAACTTTGGCAGTTTCCAGAAAGTTAAACATAGAATAACGATACTACCCAGCAATTCACCTCCTAAGTATATACCCAAGAGAAATGAAAACATATCCACACAGAAACTTCTACACAAATGTGCACAGCAGTATTATTCATAATAGCCAGAAAAGTAGAAATAAGGCAGATATCCACCAAATAATGAATGGAAAAACAAAATCTGGCATATCCATACAATGTAACTTATTTTGTAATAAAAAGGAATGAAGTAGTGATAGATGCTACAACATGAATGAACCTTGAAAACATTATGCTAAGTGAAAGAAGGCAGTTTTAAAAAAGACACATATGGTATGATTACATTTGTATGAAATGTTAAGAATAAGCAAATCTATTTATAAGGAAAGTAAATTAGTGGTTGTCTAGGAAGGGTTGTAGTGGAGATGGAGGAGAATGGGGAGTGACTGCTAATGGGTATAAGATGGCTTTTAGAATGATGAAAATATTCTCAAATTCAATTGTGATAATTGAATAACTGTGAATATACTAGATATCACTGAATTGTACACTAAATGGGACAATCTTACGGTATGAGAATTGTCTCAAAGAATTTTTTAAAACTCTACAAAGTAGACATTATTGCCTCCATTTTACCTGTAGAAACTGGCTCAGAGCTATTACATAAAGTTGATAAAAGTCTTGCATTCACAAAGTGGCTGAATTAGAATTTGGAGCTAGACCTGATCCAACTATTATCACATTTTCATTATGGAACATCTTTTCATGAAGAAACATAAATATACGCTTTAAAATTGATTTTTTTCTGCAAAGAATTAGAAATATATTTATAACTTCTGTTGCTTCTGTTGCTTTTATTTGAATACAAGTTTTTATTGAACACTGTTCTTAGACCTATACCAAGTAAACATTCTTTTTTCTCCTAACTTTTTCATTAGGTTCTTTTTTTAGCACCCTCTTTGCAATGCCATCTTCTTGGAACCATGATAAGCACATATTTAACAATTGTTCTAAAAGAAAACTGTACAGAATCACAACTCATTCCTAATGTACACACAGGGCAGATGATATCCTGTTCTCCTAGGACATGTTCCCAGTGGTAGGTTATCAATTTTTACTTTGGTTCATACTAATTTCTCCATTTAAATGCTTAGAAAAGATAATATGTCTTATCATACTGACAAAACAATTCAGTCTGGAGCAGTCTGATCCAGAATTTCAATCTTGTTAATACAGGTAAAGCTTTGGTAAGGCAACTTAACCTTCAGTTTATCTGAGGAAGCTTCTAAAGGAAGCACAACCTTTGTAAATAATTTGTGGAACAATCTCCAAAATAATTATCATTAACTGTTAATATGTGTTTCTTCCATCCTCAAGTTCAAGATTAATTCATTTCCTATGAAATCAACTATTGTTGTTGCTAGCTATATAATAAAGTCCTTTAAAAATTATAGAGGGGGGGGCTTCCCTGGTGGTGCAGTGGTTGAGAGTCTGCCTGCCGATGCAGGGGACACGGGTTCCTGCCCCAGTCTGGGAAGATCCCACATGCCGCGGAGCGGCTGGGCCCGTGAGCCATGGCCACTGAGCCTGCGCTTCCGGAGCCTGTGCTCCGCAACGGGAGAGTCCACAACAGTGAGAGATGTGCGTACCGCAAAATAAATAAATAAATAAAGAAAGAAAGAAAGAAAGAAAGAAAGAAAGAATTATAGAGGGGCAGCAGAATGAATAAGCTATAAAAATCTTTTTTCTTAGTAGTTTGTTCCCACCATTATGAAAGTATTAGATGCTCCTCAATTATTAATATTCCATGATATCTTCAAGATGCTTTATTAGTTGGAAGCAGTTTAGGGCAATTCAGCATAGGTTTAGTTAAATAGACACTGATTTGCCCAACAAGTAACTTTAAACCAATTTAGAACTCAGAATTTCCTTGAGGTATATCTAGAAGCAGGCATTTCAATATATATATATATATATTAATAATTTAGACTCTATCATGGTGGAGAACAATAAAATGAATTAGAGGAAAGAGGCCCAGACATTGATGTAATAACAACAATAACTACAAAATATGTAATAAAAGCAGTAAAGCACAGGAAATTATTGATTCCCAAGGATCCAGACATTTAAATAGTCAATGACTATTATCATTAGTAATTAAAGAATTGTCTTTAAACTCTGTGCTTGTGGTTCACATTTATTCATTTTTATCTTTGTTCAAATTTAGCACAACTTTTTACTACACTAAGTGATCCACTTGAAAATTCTAGATTTAAATACTAAAACCTCACATTCCAGTCTTTATCTCCAATACTGAAACCCACCTAATAGACTTTTTTCATCCAGAAGAAACTTTTTAACCAAAATCAAGGTGAGTTTACTCACTTTGGATTTCCAACTTCATGAGTTATTTTGTGAGTTACTCACTTTGAATTGTAAACTCTTTGAGTCACAAACACTATCACTCATTTTTCAGTCTAATGCAAGATCTAGCATATGGTGTAATAAACCAGAGTGGAGGCACGAGGGTAATATTTAAGAGCATGAGCTTTGATTGGGTAAAACCTGGGCTGAGTCTTAGTTATTCTAGTTCCTAGCTCTGTGACCCTGACCCTGTCATTCACCCTCTCTAAGTCTCCATTTTCTCACAATAGGAAGTTTTGGTTACACATTTTGAGGGAAGTAAATGAGTACATATAAAAGCATGGAGCATGGTACCAAACACATTACATGTACTGAATAAATGTTATTTATTATTATTGTTGTTATTTGGAATTGAGTCGACTTGAACTGAATCTAATTTAAACCACTCAGTTGTAAAGCACAGTTAAGGTTAGGGTAAGACACAATCTAATTAGCTATGAGAAACCATCTGTGTTTAATACATTTGGACCTATGCTAAGGAGCCAAAAGTTATTTTAATATATCTATACAGCCAAATTTTTTATTTTTGAATTAAAAAAAATAAGATTTAGAATTCACTGCGCAAGCCTAAGATTTTTGAATCTTGCAGGAAAAGTGAGTAATCAAGTTCTACTATTGTCACTGCAGCATTTTGCACTTTCAAATAATTTTAGCTTCAAACTAAGTTAAAAGAAATCACTCATGAGTGACACCAAGAGCTAGGCTAGCAGTCTTCCTACTACCCATGTACCAAAACCTCACCTCCTTCCTAGGAATTCAGAATATGGTTTTTGCTGCATGACATTTATTTCCAAACAACTTATATAAAATAGGTTCCTTCCATGCCTTCCTGAGGGTAAGCTGAATCCTCTTAGGATAAAGAAGAGTAGGACATGTTATTAAAAGATCCAGTCATTGTAAACGTTTCATTAGAAATTGCTATTCACATAAACAATTTCCCCATTTTGTGTGTAGGACCTAAGATTTCCAGACCCCCCCCAAAAAAAAATGGGTTTCTATTTTAAAGAATAAATGTGGAACAGAAGCATATTGTATCACTGGACTTGCTGCACTAGCACTGTAAGAACCTCAAGAGTTTTGCTTCGATTGATACCTAGAATTTTGTATGACCATCTGAGGACCATAAGGCTAAACCCAAAAAGGATGAGTTTTAACCTGAAATATCCAGCTATTACAAAAGAGTGAAAGAAAACAAACCAAAAAAAAAAAACTAGTAAGACTTCCCTTTTCAATTTCTGTAACTATTTAGCTGCTGAAAGAGTTGATTAACACTGTTCTTTCCCTATAAATTATCATCAATAATTTTAGCCATACCCATTCCCAAAATGACTATGTGGTTCACCTAAAAATGTTTTGCTAATAAATGTTTTAAAATACATGAATGTAACCACAAAAACTCCAAGAGAAAATAACTGAGTTAGAATATTCCATCAATCATTTCGCAAAAGAAAACCAAGAGAAAATGTGCAGTTCTAGATAGATTTCTGCTGGCTATCACCAAAAAGCAGACTGAAATAATAGCTACTTCAAAATAGAGTGATGTCAAGATAGTTTAAACACCACCAATTACTTGCCATATGGACTATATCCCCTCAGCTCATGGAGTATTTAGAAACTATTCAGAATTAATAAGCACTGCTGTCACAGTACTGTCAAGAAATGTAAACCCTCCTTCGTATTTGGGGGTACTGTGGGCAAATATAAGAAACAATAAAGAATTATAACCTAAGGAAAATTAATACATTTAAATTATATCATTTGTTGAACATCAATGTTAGCGATGTTGTTTTAATTACAAACACTGAGAAAATATGTTTTATGATAAATAATCAATGTAGCCTCCCTGATTCTTGGAATCCCACAGAGCACTATCAAGGAATGTATCATTAGAATTCCCACTTCTGTATTAACATGGGCATCATTCCTGGAGCCATTACTAAAGGTCAGGTTTTAAACATTTTTATCAACTTGTGTGGCAATTCCTGCCAATGGGAATTTCTATCAGGGATTTTTGAATATCTAAAGAAGTATTTACTTCTAAAATTTTATACATGGATTTTTTTTGTGCTATTTATGGGCACACACAGCTCACTATATAGATCAAAGAAAATTGTTGAAAGGTAACCTTCTGCTGTGGCAGAAATATTTTTTGGATTTATTTTGTGTGGTTTTAGAGGACAGAGCCAGAACTGTTCGCTCATTCATTTAATATTTACTGAGTGTCTACTGTGTGCTACGGTGCTGTATCTTGTGGAAGCTAGCATATACACAGATAATTATAATGTTATATAATGTACAAAAGACTTACAAGCAGTGATAAGAGACTAAAAGAAAAGTTAAAAGCAGAAGTTAAGAGAAGGTACATTTAGGCTCAGGGTTAAAAAAAAACCTTCCAACTGTCAGAGTCAACCACAAATGCTTGTCTCATGAGATACTGAACATCGCAACACTTTATAAGTATCCAAACAGAAGACAGATCATATATCAGCAATGCTATCGAGAGGATTCGCACATACCTCTAAAGGCTGGACTAGCTGACCTTTATAGTTCCTTTGAAAGCTGAGATTTTATTCTTTTTAAAAAGAATGGGTATGACTTGCTAATATTTATATCATGGTATATATTATGGTGAGCAACAGAATTTAATGGGTCTAAGGTGAAAGTATAAAATGTTGGAAAATGGAAATTATAATAATCTAAATAAGAAGTTTCATGAGAACCAATCAACTGAACATCTACTATGTAATTATGGATAATTCTTCATTACACAGTAACTGATAATGTGAATGTAAAATATACAAATTATGTAAATATTTTATTAATATTTAAAATATTAAAAATTTTAATATTTGAAAATATTAAAAAATTATTTTTTAAAGATAATAATATAAAAACTGGTAATAAGTTATGTAAGTTAAATCGTAAGACTGATAGTAGATTTGAAATGATTAATCTTTCCTCATTCTTCTTTTTAGTCATTACCATGCATTTATGTTTAATATAAATATAAACAGATATGAGTATACTTATGTTTCATGCTTACTAACAATACAGCTCTAGTATTTTTCTCGACTTTCTGTTTTTCCATTTCCTAACGAATGTTTAGGGTCTTTTATCTAGAATGTTTGTTTTCAAAGTATTTCAAAGCGTATGGTTCCAAGAGATGTTTAATTTGAGGTAGCATGCACATGCAATTTTAACATCCTCTTTTCCTCCCTCTAAGTGTCATGTACAATCTACTATAAAGAAAGAACTGATACTGTCTTAAATTACCAGTAAAATTACCTGAAGCTAGTAATCATCAACATCTTAGGATCAACCAAAAACTCAGAACAAAAATTGTACCTTATAACTCATTTCAGGTAATGAATCTGGTTCTTTTTGGCTGACCATATTCCTAGGTATCAGCATTTGGTACATACTAAAGTTCTGCTCTATTTGATCACAGCTTTCCAATGTTTTATCTCCTTAATGCTCCCTAAATCATCCATTTAACATTTTGCCTAAAATAGTCAACAGTATTTTTAAAATTCCATTAAAAATGAGGATGCGCGGCAGGAAGTCACAAAAATCCGGAGACTTGCAGGCCTGGGACAGGTAATGTCAGTGAGTAAAGAGGAGGACTGTGCAAATGACTGCACTATGTCGGGGGGCTGGCCACAGGTAGACGGCAGCCATCTGCAGAGCATATGCCCAGACTAGAGTGGCTGCTGTGACCTTGCTCAGGCTCACAGTTTTCAGGGGAGACTGTTGGCACAACGTTGTCAAAACATCTAGTAATGAGGAAAACCTCCAAATCTGGAATTTTATAAGAAATCTCCAAAATTTTAATGTTACTAAAAATCTAGTAAAAATCAAAGAAAAACAACAAAGGCCTACAGCCAGTCCATCAGTTTGTGACCTTTGGTTTAATGCGAATCTAACAGTGAGCATATCATCTGATATTAGAACTGTGCCAGAATGTATCAGTATTTGCTGTCACTTTAGCTATAGTTCTTTCACTTAAATGTGGTAGTAACAAAATGGAGCTAATACTCACACAGCACCTAACATATAACACTAAGTGAAACATCTCTCTGTTACCTATCACACAGCACCTAACATATAACACTAAGTGAAACATCTCTCTGTTACCTACCTACCTACCTATCTACCGACGTACCTGACTATCTAATCTTTACCACCCGACAAGTAGTCACTAATCCTATCCCTATTTATGGCTAAGGAAGCCAAGGGACACAGGGGAAGTGACTTGTCCAAAGTTGCACAGTTAGTAGGCAGTAGGACAGAATTCAATTCTGAGCCTTTGGTCCCAGAGCCCATGCTTTTAAACACTACACTATTTCTACTGCAGATTTCTATGACATGTATTAAATACACAAACTTCTACAAAAAACAAACCTATCTTCTGGCAAATATACTTGTACCACTTATGAATGAGTGAGACAGTCTGGAAAATACAATTTAGATTCCAAAATGCTGAAACCCTTGGATAATTTGGATGGTTTATTATAATATTGGACATTAAAATTGTCCCAGAAAATCCCGTCCACGTGATTAGTAGGCTCCATTATAAATCTATTGTCTGTTGCCAAATATCAGCATTTATTTAAGCAGCATTCCTTTTGCCTGAAAGTCTATTCACTTATGGCATATTCTCTTTTCTGAAATAGTTTTTCTTATCTCTGTTGCAAAAAGAAAAAAAAAGGTTTAAAAACACGCACTGTAATACATTTCTAAATAGAAATATTCTAATATAATAAAAATTATTCTACCAAAGCAATAGAAAAGAAGCCTTATTTCCAATAATTTGCCAATTAATTTTAATTTACATGAAATACAATTCCCTAATTCCTAGATGTTGTTTGTATTTCACTTGAAGGTAACCCTCAGTGTATATTCCAAGTAAAAGACAAACTTTAAGACTACCTAGTCTGGTCTTTAAGGGACTCAGGTAGCCTAGGCAGGTAATTCTCCATATTAGTAATGAACTAGCTCTAAGACAAAATTCCCAGCATGGATCAGTAACATTTCTGCTTCCAGCATCCCACTTCCCACTTTGATTTAGGTCTTATTGACTACAGGAATCGCAACTTTCACAGAGATTATATATGAATTGGAAGTAGAAGCTTCTTGACATTGTTTCCATGAAATCTCCTCATGAAGAGCAAAAAGAAAAGAAGAATGGCACTGGTTCAATCCTATCCCTTATGAGATAACGCCTGCCAAAAACTGTCTGTAAGTGGGAGAAAAGAAGTATATTAGTGGACAAATCTGAAAAAAATCTTACCTAGACTTAAATTTCCATAGTAACTTTGAGGGCCTCAAAATAAGCAATTTGTAAAAGCTATGTATTGCAGCATGATTCAAATCAAAAGTATCTTGTTCATTAAGATGGGGTCTATAAACAATGCTGATAAAGGCTAAAAACATGTGTTGTGAAAATAACATATTAAAAAGACTGAATAGATAACTAGGTAGGAACTACTATTTAGACTGGCAATCTTATAAGGACAGAGACCATGTATATTTTCTTCATTTCTGTGTACCTCGGGCTAATACAGTATCTGACACATAAAATATTTTTTGACTGTCCAAATACATAATATAATTCTTCCTTCTACACTGTTTAAACAATTATGGGTACACAATCCACCTCATACACCCTTTCAAAGGGAACTAACTTAAAATTGGCTCTGTACTGCCAAGGAAGCCTAATAAAGAAGTACAAAAATAATCAACAGGAGCAGTGCATCAATCAGAGGTCTGATCATGATTAAATAAGAGCATTTAAAAAAACCTCAAATTTCCGTTCATAAGTAGAATTTAAAGCAGCTGTTCACAACTAGCATACCACTAGCACAATGTCTGTCCTAAGAATTAAAAAAGAAAAAAAAAAGCAAACCATGGCAGCAGTGAAACTACGGCTCCAAGACCTCAAAGTTGATGTGACCTTTAAAAAAAAAAAAAAAATTCCAAAGGGACAATTTTACATTTTTATATTGCACTGCAGACAAAAAGAATCTGGTATTCCAATGCTGGGGCCTGTTTTTAAACATGAAGCAGAGGTGTTTCTCTTAGAAGCAAAGGTCTTAGGGGACATGTCTGTCACAGCAGTTATTTTCTGTTTCACTTGTTGGCAAACTTAAATTTCAAAACAACAACAAAAACGAGCCTCCCCAGCTCCCTGTAAACCAAGGAGGTAGAAACAAAAAATATTTCAAAGCAAGAAAGCAAACAGACTGTGAGGACTGAAACTCAGACCAAAGGCATCTGCTCTCCAACTCACACTCCCCACAACCACCCAGCCTTCTTACAATCTTACAGATTTTCCTAAGAGATGTTGCCATTTTAGCTTTGTTTTTCCCTAAGTTCTGGCAATACCCATCACTGCAGGCAAGGCAGCAAAGCCACTAGCAGAATCCAAACCGGAAAACAGAAAAGCTGTTCTGTCTTTTCTTCCCCGCCACTCCATTACTAATTTATTTTTTTCAAAGTAAAACTCCTTTATTCTATCCAAAACAGCAATCACTAACTTCCAGCATATAACAATTATTTCATTACGGGCAAAGAATACAGAAATGATTACAGTCTGCAGGGCTAAAAAATGGACTAGTAGACTTCCCCTTGGGCTCCCACATTTTTCAGAGAGGAATAATACTACAAACCAGCTACTGTGTCCCTCCTTAAAAAAGACCAAAGCAATCTTTGTTTTCACTCCTTTCTAACATACCTCCTCCTGAATCCACCCAATGTGATGGCTGCCAACAGTTTCCTGTTCAGTTTTGATTAAAAAAAAAGAAGAGAAAAAGAAATAATAAGACAAAATGTCTAATGCCATGCTGCCATGGATTATCAATATATCATTTAGAATACAAGAATATTACCAAGATTCTTCAAAAGAAACTGGTTTTGAAACTCTACCCACATAGTGTTTATATATTTCCCCTTTAAATTTAGAATTAATGACCCACAAAATAAACCCAGGGTTTTGTGTCAAAAAAAAATCTTTATTCTGTATCAGTACAAAGAGAACAGGAAATCCAGCTGCATTCATGATCACTTGTGCCTTACGAATATTTTTCTCCCTCTGATTTATTACATTTAGCTTCATATGTGTAGTTGAAGTTCAAACCAGTCTTTAGATGATAATATTTCAGAGAAAGTCAGATGCTATAGACAAATGATGGTTTCCACAATATTCATATGTAACTGTGTCAGATATAACCCACAATAAAAATATACAAATTCAATTGCCATTAAATCTACATTGTTTGAATATTCAATCCAATTCAACAAGCATTTCTTGAGTGTTGATATTGTGCTTGCTGTGAGGAAATAAAGATGAATAACTCGTAGCTGATGCACTCACAATCCAGTGACATCACAATCTGGTAAGGAGACACAACTGTGAGAAACACTGTAAACAGAAGTAGAAAGAAGAGCCTCTGAAAGTCATGGAGGGAATACATGAATTCCTCATTCACTCAAAAGAGGCTTCAGAAAGCAGATAACATCCAAAGGGATACTTAAAGAATGAGGTGATACCACACACATACACACACACACACACACTCACAAAAAGTACAGAACTGAAAAAAGTATAGAGTGATATAGAATGGGCTAGAGACTAGGGTACAGAAGGATATAGATAGCTAAATAGCTAGATAAATGGTGGAGTAAATAGCCAGGAGGTCAGATTAAGGTTGGATTATTTAATGAACATCCCCTGAATACCGATAAAGTACCTGAGTACTTGGGTATGAGTATGCTGCAGAGTTATCAGAAGTTATTAAATTAAGAAGTGCCGTGCCCAAAAGATATGTTAACATAAAGCCCATCATGCAATCCCTGCCCCAAGCTCAAAAATCAACTTTTCCATTGCCTACACGACAGCCAAGCCTGTTGTTTGGGGCCCTCCACCAGCTGTCCCCAGCTTATGTATTTTATACCCTGTATTTTAGTCACACAAGATTCTTGTCAGGTCCATAGCTGAGCATGATTATACGATTTGGTTCATGCCAGTGCTCAGTCTTTCAACCCTAGGCCAGGTGCTCTACGAGCCTATACAACCTCTAGGAGCCAGTTCAAAAGTCAGCACCTTTATAAAACTTTCTTTTGTTTTCATGGTTTGCATTTATTTTTCCCTACTTTGAGCTCCATGGTATTCTGTGAGTATCTATTGTTCTATTGTAGCTGTCATATAATTTAGTTTTGTGATGTTTACATGAAATTTTCTACCATCTAAATGAAGGCTGTTGAGGGAGATTTCTTCCTCCAAATGTTGACTGAAAAGGTTTTGGATTTAGTATACAGTTCAATGAATATTTATTGAATTGTACCCAGACAAAATATTTAGGTACGTTTGTAATTTTTTAAGTGATCTTAAAAATTTATAAAGGTAGCAGAAATATCAAACATCTGAAATTAATTTAACGTGAGAGATGAAACCACATAAAGCATGTCATTATCACTTCTTCTTTCTTCTTAGACATACTATGAAGTCCCTACTTCTTAGCCTGTGTAACTCTTGTGCTAAGCCTTCCTGAATTTTTTTATGCAGGATCAGATTTTAACATAAAAAAATTACACAAGGCAACATGTAGAATAAAACATTTGAATCTAAATTTACAAATCTTATATAATTTGACAAATTAAGGTGAAATTTTATTGAAAACACCAAAAATACTGAGGTAATGCTTTCTTCTCTATCAGACGTTCCTCCATTACAAGTAAAAATGATACATATTTAAATCGGGTGCAATGGAGAAATATTACAACATTTGTAAGGTCTACAATCAACAGGCTATTAATATCCTAACACTTGATATAATCTTAAAGGATAAATGAATACTTGTTAAATGTTAAATAAGGGCAAATTTTTTTTTAAAAAGTATCAAGGAATTCACAAAAGGAAAATATCAGGGAGATTTTTTAAAAGATATTTAAATTATTACTATTGACTTCAGGACATCTAACAATTGATACTTCAACATGGTCAGCATTTTCAACCTAGCAAAAGCTTGGCTAAACTCATATAGTTATATTCATATAGTTTTAATCTTAAATTTTTTTAAATTCTTGGGACTTCCCTGGTGGTCCAGTGGCTAAGACTCCATGCTCCCAATGCATGGGGCCCAGATTTGATCCCTGGTCAGGGAACTAGATCCCGTGTGCCGCAACTAAGACCCTGTGCAGCCAGATAAATTTTAAAAAATAAAAATTATAAAAAATAATAAATAAATATTTAAAATTCTTGTCTCATGAAATAAATTAATAGAAAACTCAAGCCATGGTCTATTTTCCATTTATCATGCCAATAAATTATCACAAATATGTTACCATGGATTTGAATTTTTGCTATTATCATAGCTATATACTGTTTTCATAATATAGCCACAAACCACAATTATTACTTCACACATCAGCACAATACTTTGGCTCTCTATTATAGGTAAAATTCAATGGAATCTCTCTCACACACCAAGAATGCATACAATGCTTTGATAATTCTATATGTAATACCTGAATTAATTTACTGAGTAGATTTAATATTAATGGAAAGAAAGTGCTACATTAGAGTGATTTTTAGCATCTCCTTAATATTCAAATTATAGTAGAGTGGTTCATAGTTGGTCCCTGACATAATCTTCTCTAAAACTGCTCTCTTATATAACAAGAAAAACTTCACATGCAACCTCATAATTGGTAATTTATTGACAGGTGCCATAAATATTTTCCTTTGAAAAGTCTACTCAAGGTCCAGTTAAATATGAAGATGAATAGTAAATGTAAATGGTGAATAGTAATTTGTACCTAGGAAAGTAATTACAGTGTTGTTTTAAAATTTTGAGAGGTTTATAACCACATTACATTGTTTCAAGGTCAATATTCAATGTCATAAACCATCTTACCAAAATAAATCTGTTTTAAATCCAATAACATTTTTTAAGAAGTGATATAAAAACTATTTGCTTATCCCAATTTTCTTATAAATAAAGACATTTTGGAAACAACCTGGCAAATGTTATACTTGTGTATGCTGCTCTGACAATATTATGTGTAATATTTTATTTCATTTAATCCTCATAACAACCTGTGGTTAAAGATGATAATTAAAATATCTCACTAGGGAGTATAGCATGGCACCAACCAAGTAGCATGGATACTGGTTATCAGTAACCAATATAGCCATACTGGTATATAGCTGCTGCATATCAGCCTTGCAAGGTACTGGATGAGGATACAGACTCAGTAAGGATAAGTAACTTGCCAAAGTATTCCATATCCATAATCAATGTGATATTTCCATAACACTAGGATGACTTGATAGCTTAAGTAATAGCTAATACTTATTTATTTACTATGCTACTTTTATTTTACTGGATTTGGTTGAATTGGGAGTTGTATTCTTCACCCTCACATTTACAGATTCTTTTTACATAGGCATTTTCAGTATTGCATTCAGTGGTATATCTTCCAAGAAGTAAATAGGTGTTGAAAGAAGAAAGTTTCTCTCATCAAATAAATTAGAAGAAAGGTACAAAAAACAAGTTCTCTTTCTTTTTCTTTCCTGTAGGACCTGAACCTGTAATATACACAATGGAAGGAGAGAATAAAAATAATCTATGTTTTTCAGGCAAGGAATCATCTACACGGGAAAAGTAAATATTATAAAGATATAAAATATTCTCAATTCATAGGTTTAATCTACTTTTGATCAATATCCCAGTGTGGTCAACTGAGTTTATGGATTATGTTTAGTATACTCAAAATTCTAGGGCTTCCCTGGTGGCGCAGTGGTTAAGAATCCGCCTGCCAATGCAGGGGACACGGGTTCGAGCCCTGGTCTGGGAAGATCCCTCATGCCACAGAGCAACTAAGCTCATGTGCCACAACTACTGAGCCTGCACTCTACAGCCCGTGAGCCACAACTACTGAAGCCCGTGTGCCTAGAGCCCATGCTCTGCAACAAGAGAAGCCACCGCAATGAGAAGCCCATGCACCACAACGAAGAATAGCCCCCGCTCGCCACAAGTAGAGAAAGCCACGCACAGCAACGAAGAACCAAAAAGTAGCCAAAAATAAATAAATAAATAAATAATTTTTTTTTAAGTTCTATGCTTTAAAAAAATATATATGTTTATTTATTTAGGCTGCACGGGGTCTCATTTGTGGCACGTGGGATCTTCGTTGTGTCATGTGGGATCCTTTAGTTGTGGCATGTGAACTCTTAGTTGCAGCAGGCATGCAGGATCCAGCTCCCTGACCAGGGATCGAACCCGCCCCCCCACACACATTGGGAGCATGGAGTCTTAGCCACTGGACCACCAGGGAAGTCCCTATGCTTTTTTTTCTATAGCACTTTGTTTCTTTGTTTCAAAGCATTACCACATCCATTTTTGTACTACCAAAAGAAGTGTTATTTTGATGATAGGCTTGAGTGATTTAAAAACAAAATAGTGTCAAAGAGGATGGGTAAGGCTGCCCATGAGATCTGCTTACAATTCTCAAAAACTTAGATTGGAAGATTCACCAAGTTCAGAAGAGAGGGAGATGTCAAGAAGCCTATTTCAAAGAGGACTTAGTGAATTAGTCAATAGGATAAAGACCTTCTTGTTGCATGCCATGAAGGACACCATGATTCTTCTCTATTATCTACGGTACAAAAAAGTGAAGAAGAAACAAAGGATCTAGCTTATACAAATAACAATTAGAATAATCCCAATTAATTTGAGAACATGATTTTTAAAACTGGACATTCCTTGTTTTGTTTTCTTCCAAAGGATAGTAGTCTGGATTACATGTATCAACTTTATCAAAAATTCTTATAAATTAGCAAAGTCCTTTTTCATTGTCCCTAACCATTATAGGAAGAATTCAAATTCACCTAAAATAAGCTGCATAACCTCTTTGGGGAGGTTCTTGGTTCACTGATAACTTCTACGTGTGAGAGAAAGTAGGGTTATCCTTTTCACTGAAAGTATATCACTTCAGTGAAGAATTCATGGTATTTTACTAAAGGCACTTCCTCTCATTTTTCATTGCTTTCTCTATTTGTCTCCAAGTCACCACCTCTCTCTCTTCTCCTGCTAACTCTTGTTCTCACTTTCTTACCTTATATGCATGTATACACACACACACACATGTATACCAGTAGGGCTAAAAGACTTAAGATCTGAGACAGTATGCTTTCCATAATTAGTGGAAAATACTTCACCTTATTAAAATGATGATAATCACTACAAATAGTAATTTTAATTTTCCCATTTTACCTCATAGGCTATATAATACCTACAAATCACTCTCTATCACTGTTTAATGACAAGTTATATCACCCATATTTTGTTGCAAAGAAAAAAAAATATGATGTAAAACTCCATCTTTGACAAATCAGCAAAATAGTGCTTCTGTTTGATTTCACTTGATTTCACAAAGAAGCTCACCTTGAAATTCATTTGTCTCCAAAAGGGTGTTACATTTTCCAGAACCCCAAAGATTTAGTGTCCATTAGATGGCTGTGGAATGCACTCCAAAGTAACCAGAGCATCAAGGAACAGCTGGAGAGGATGGAACCAGGGCATCTAACAGTCATGGAGCTGAGCTCCCCAGTAAAAATCCGTTAGGCAAATGAGGAAGGACACTGGGTTGTAGCATGACTCCCAGGGGAAAAGAAAAACCTGAAGAGAAGCCAGATCAGCCCAAGAAAATACTGAGTAAAAGCCAAGAAGTCTGAGTAGGACCGGGCACCAGGAAAAACACACGACTGACCTGCAGTGAGTCCTAGCAGCCAAGGAAATTGAGCTCTCAGAGATTCAATATCTATTAGCAGAAGGATCTTTTGAGCAGATATGTGGATTTTCTTTTCTGTCCTTAATGGAGCTCAGTACTTGTGTGTGGCCAAGAAATTTTATGGGAATCGAAAAGCCACATTTAACTGAAATGGAACTTTTTAATATTAAAGCTCTCCAACTGACATTGGGAAGATGCATAAAAATTTTCCCCTTTAATATACTTATTAGACATCTGAATTTATAAACCTTTAAAAAATATTTTAATGCATTTTTATTAAGCTCTAAGTCAACATAGGTAAAGTATAGAAAAATATAAATTTATTTATTATAAAGCAAAATAAACACTGTTCTTTTGACTTTTTAATATTCATTCTATATGCAAAATAGTCATTTATAAATAAGGAAATTAATGTTGGCTGCTCATGGATAAAGTAAGACGGCCTTTTCATTTGTCTGAATTTCAATGAAAAAAAATGTAGCTGTCCTTCTGACAATGATCTTTAAGCATCCTAGTTCTTATACCTAATAAAAGTAGCAAGCAAGAGCTAATAAGTAAAAATTTTGACACTTAAACATCAGAAACCCCAAAGAAAACTGTCTATCATATAAATGTCTTAATTTCTAACACCTACTATTATGTTAAATGGCCTATTCATAATAATTAGTTGTGTTAGTAATTTATGTAAATAAATGCAATTATTAAAATAATATCCAATAGAAATTATAATAAATTGGGTTTTCTGATAATATTTTTAAAAATCTGTCTTCTAAAAAATAAAATAAATATAAAAAAGCTTAACATTAAAAATGTATTTCAGAGAGATGTACTGTAGAAATTCAAAGTGAAACAATCAACAGAGAATTTGATATCACCCTATAGAGTGCAGCTCTTAGATAAAGTGGCTCATTTTCCTCAAAATATGGATTACTCTCACCTTAAAATTTGTGTAATCAACAAACTAATACAAAATCTTACAAAAATCATATAAAATTATGTTACAAGCAAAGTTATATATTAGACCATGATGTAAATGAAAAAGGAAAAAATCAAAAGGAAAAGTATCAGTTGAGAAGCTGTTAAAAAGGTAATAAATGTTGCTCCTTTATCTCCTACCCTTAATGTTCTTTCCTTAATTTAAAACAAAAGTTTAAATTCTTTATTGTTAACTGAATAATACTGAATAGCCTATTAAATAATTAAGGTGTCTTCAAAGTATGAGTCAGAGTTCACAAGCCATGGGTGTGGCCTTTATCTGAGCATTTGACAATGAATATTCAATACAGAAGTGAAATTAAAGAACAGTGTGAAAGAAAAAAAAAAAACCCAACCTTTCCAAGAACACAAAATCCAACTGGTCATAGTAAGGTCACAACAGAGAATATAATTAAATAGCACATGTCATGATAAGTATACTTGTATAACAATTTTTAATTTTTATGAACATACATGTTTTCACCTGAGAATATCTAATACCTTTGAAAACAATTTTTAGAAATACTATTTTTTGAACCCTAATATAACATGACAACTTGTATTGAAGCAACTGAAAATGTCGTATTTGGAAATTCTACAGTTAAAAAAAAGCATTGAAGTTGATCAGATTCCATCAATTAGCAGGATAATAACAACTTAACAGTTTCATCAAATTAAATTATTCTTTAGCATTTCCATTTAATAAAAAGTGACAATCAACAGTTTGTTCGAAACCAAAACTTCCCTACAGTTTCTCCACTCATCCTCATTCCAACCACACAACGTCTCTTTTCAATTCAAACCATCCATTCTGGAACTCCCTTTCTCACCCCTCACAAACCTTAGTGGAATGAAAGGCGTTAAAAGTAAGTAAACAACCAATAAATGTAACTATGTTACTGAGTCATGTGGGGAGCAGGGCAACGTGCAACGTGCAGAGAAAATGGCTAAGTTGTTCACATTGGTAAAGCCGACTTTGTTTCATAAACTTTCCAAGAACACTGGTAGAACGCTTCATATTTAATTCATTCAAACCCTTTTAAAATTTACCTGACTGCAGTAATTTGACTAGGTTATTCTTTGCTCTCACAAAATGCCATTTTTATTAATACACCACGGACAGATATAAATATGTTCAGCTTGATATTCTGACTTATGTTTTGAAGATCGGACTACTATAAACCTACAAAAGACAGCTCTGTAACCATTTATAGGGGAAGGAGAATGAAAGCTGAAGGAAATCAGCCACACACAAGTGGCACAGTCACTCACAAGGAATAACTTAAGGCACTTTAGGTCCTTCAGCTGATTATACTGGTGTTATCAGGACTCTATAATACAAACTGAATCCTCTGATAATTAATATAAGCCAACATTTATTGGGTACTTACAATGTCAAAAGGACAGTTCTGAGTTGTCCATGAATCATCTCTTTTAATCTTCACCCATATGAGGTAGGTACTATTTCCATCTCCACTTTAAAAATGAAGAAACTGAGGTAGGCACAGACAGGCTAAACAACTCACCCAAGGGAATCTATTTTGCAGAGGACTGAACCAAACTTGTAAACTAGGCTATCTTACTCTAGAGCCACACTAATGACCTATATGACTCCATAGGTCTGGAAAATACTACCATTCTGCAACTTTAAGTCTCACCCTTCCTCAAAAAGGCTCTAACACACAGACCAGGATTAGTCTTCATAACACCTCATATATACTTCTCCACTCACAATATTTGCCTCTATTTATTGTAACTGCTTGCTTAATGTGTCTCCCTATCAGACTATAAGCTTGATGAGGACAAGAGCCATATGTGTCTAGTTCATTATTAAATCTCCAGAAGCTAGAACTGTCTAGTATATACAAAGTATTCAGTAAATATTTCATGAAGGAATGCACATTTTACTGTTGCTTTAAAACTCTGTTCTCTCAAGTGCCATTCAGAAATCAAATATTGACAATTCACCATCAATAATAACAGCTAATATGTATTCAGTGCTTACTATCCTAGGTCCAATCTAGGCACTTTATATTCAATTACTTAATAGCCAAAAAACTTTTTTTTTACATAAGAGGAAAATGAAATTTGGAGCGGTTAAGTAACCAGCCACATATCACATAGTGAAATAAACAGCCAGGATCTGAACACAGGCATCTGACTCTAGAGCCTGTGCCTGTTACTCTACTTCTAAATATGGGCAATTTTCAAATTTTTAAATCCTCTGTTTGAATAACTGCTTTATGTCAGAAAGCAGTTGGAGAATTGGAAAATACTGCTAACAAAAAGATCTATATTCCATAATCTTAACATATTTATTAAGTAGTAGAGTTAAAACAGAAAAGAAAAGCCCACACTTGCCTCTAAATTTTTTCCAAAATTTAAAAAATATTTTAGAAACTTTAAAAAGAGTATTTCTGATTTTCAAGATGTGGGAATGGTGAATGAAGAATGAGGAAAAGAGTTGAATTTGTTTTTACTGAGGTAGTTGACTTCTAGCATTTTTTTCATAAAGAGAGAACACTATAGTTATAAGTATGAATTCCAATCTAACGAAACATACTTTTATAGTGCTGTTACACAGACTTTGTAATCAATATTTTTAGATTATTACCTGAAAAAATTTTAGTATTTGTGGCCATCTTCAGAGTAGACTTTGTAGATAAACTGTGATGGTTTCTTGGATTAAAGAAGTCCTATTTTCTCAACTAGTATCAACAAGTACCAAGCTCTCTATAAGACAAATCACTGTGGTTTGGATAGCTTTCCGACGACAGATTATATATTTTAAAATCTAAACCAAGGGGAAAAAAATGTCCCCATGAATTTGGTACACAAAATTTGAACTTGGAGGTAGCCACTTCTGACGGATCTAATTATAATCTTAACTGATTTTTAAAAAAGGACAATGGTATAATACCTGTCTTTAAAATCTGTATCTAATCTTAATCTAATCAGGGACACAACCAGACAAATTCAGATTGCGAGGTAACTATATGAGATTAAAATAATGTCAAGACAAAAAATGGCAGGATATTATTTACAATTAAAGGACACCTAGATGCTTTGTGACCACCTAGAGGGGTGGGATAGGGAGGGTGGGAGGGAGGGAGATGCAAGAGGGAAGAGATATAAGTATATGTATAGCTGATTCACTTTGTTATAAAGCAGAAACTAACACGCCATTGTAATGCAATTATACTCCAATAAAGATGTTAAAAATAAATAAATAAAAAAATTTAAAAAGGGCTTCCCTGGTGGTGCAGTGGTTGGGAGTCCGCCTGCCGATGCAGGGGACACGGGTTCGTGCCCCGGTCCGGGAGGATCCCACATGCCGCGGAGCAGCTGGGCCCGTGAGCCATGGCCGTTGAGCCTGCGTGTCCGGAGCCTGTGCTCCGCAGTAGGAGAGGCCACAACAGTGAGAGGCCCGCATACCGCAAAAAAATAATAATAAATAAATTAATAAATTAATTAATTAAAATAAAGGACACCTAGAGAGATATGACAAGTAAATGCAGTAACTGATGCTTGACTTGATCCTGGATTTAAAGAGGAAAAGAAAAGGGCTTAAAACAGCATTATTGGGACAATTAGAAAATGTGGATGGACTATATCAAATAATATGACTATATTAACGTTACTCTCTTGGATGTGCTGATGTTATTGCGGTATGTAGGAAAATGTCCCAGTTCTTGATACTATTAGCCTGCAACTTACTTTCTTTTCAAAAAAAAAAAAAAAAAAAGGAAAGAAAGAAAAGCAAAGGGGCCAGAAGTTAATAATTAGCTGTAAAGTATATGAATGTTCATTGTGCTGCACATGCAACGTTTTTGTAGATTTGGTATTTTTTTAAATAAAGGGAAACATTAAGAAGAATTCTATATCTCTGAATAATTGTGGCATTTTTTAGATGATCAGGATATTTTCAGTTGTAACAAAGTAAAGTCAAAAATCTTCCAGGCTTATGAGTTAGATTTGCTATCATGATCTGTAAGTGCCTAAATGTCATAAAGAGCAGTTCTAAAACAGGTATGCCTAAACCAAAACCATCAGTTTGGGCAATGCTTTAGTTTTCAAATGGAAAAAAAGCAGTGCCTTTAAATGATACTCTTGTATCACTAAAGTGATAAATTGTAGGTATCTTTTTTATCCTACACTCTTTCCCCCTTTTGCCACTCCCTCCAATTCCTTTATTCACATTGATGTGTACTTTCATGTTGCCAAATTATTCACATAGTAAGTATTCACCAAATATTTTTAAATGAATAAATCAAGATGGGAATGTTCCTGTGTCTACATCACTCTAAATATAGATGTACTACTAAATCATCTGAAAGCACATAGAATTATCTGTTAATTTCCCATTCAGTTAACTTGGGATGATTTTTAAAGTGTAATCAACCCAGAGGGCCTGATGAGGTGCTGGATTGTTCAAAATATTCAAACAAAACAGTCATCAGAGTGGACAATAAATAACAGACAGCCTTAACATGCTTCAGATGAAGATAACCCCTAATGTTGTACTATACCAAACTCTACAGTCTCAATGCCATGCTCTTCAGATCCTTGAGCAGATCCAAAAGTGCTTCCTGAGGAAACTTCTGCTTTGTCTCTAAGTAGTCCTAAATCTAGAGTCAATTTAAGGACAGAGGTGGGAGTGCCCTCAATCTAGGCAAGAATACAACTCAGTCAAGAAGTGATTGTTCCTCATCTCTTAGCAACAGCCTGAATGTAACAACTGTTATTTAAAGGAGATAGTTTAAGGGACATGTTAGCCTTTTCTTAGATCTCTGCCAGTATCCTTTCACCAGGAAATCTACATACCTGGCAAACATTAGTTTAGCTACTTATAGAAATGCCTTCCTTCACTAAGTTAGTTATCATTGAACATTCTTTCTCTTATCTAGTCTCTACTAAAAATGGCAATGTGAAGAATGCCTTATGAATCTTCTGCAGCACTTCTACTGAAGACAATTTAAGGATTCATAAAATAAATCACTCCCTTAGACATCAGGGTCCCATAAAACAATTGTGATTACTGATAAAATGGTAAGTTGTTTTTTTTTTTTTTTTAATCAGAACATGATAACCATGAACCTCACTGTAACTGTCAGGTAACAGAATTATTCTTCGCCAAGGTTTTAGAAATAATTCTCTTCCCTTATTTTATCTGTCTGTACATCTATACACATACTTCCATAACCATATATATGGTGTGCGTAGTATATGCATAATATATAACTGCATAAAACATGTATATATTATAATACATTCTATATAAAATATATTTAATATATTTGTATAATATGTAAAATATAAGTGATTCTATGACATGAATATTTTATTTTTTATATTTTAATCCTTTTAGGATGTACTTGAAGTTCTAATAAATCGTGTACAAACCACTGGCTTCAATATTATTTACTAAGTACTTAATATTTATGTATTAGTCTGCAGTCCAATGTCATTTGCCATATTATGTGAAGTATTTCTGGAATTCCTTCTACATGATTCAAATTTGTTTGAAGAAATAATGTCCACTTCTTGAGCATACTAAATTACATATGTTTTCTTATTTAAGCAGCTAAATGACCTAAATGGAGAGAATTATTATAATCCCCATTTCACAGATACAGAAATTAAGGCATGGGGAGTTTATGTAATTTGCAAAACTCACATAGCTAATAAGTGGTGAAGCTGTAGAATAAATTTTAGCAGTCTAATTCCAAGACCCACCAGTAACTACAGCTAGTAAGGTAACAAGAAATCAAAGAAAGAACCAGAAACCACAGCCATATCTATCTACATATGCAAAAAACACTTAAAAGATCCAAGACTTAAAACAGAGATCCATGGAACAACTCAAATCTATATTAACGTATATAAGTTTAACAATAAAACTGAAAAATCTCCGTAGTAAAACCACAAGGTTCATCTCTATTCCCAAATGCCTTGTTGTTCCCAGGAATCTGCAAGGTTTTTTACCTGTCACATACGTGATTGAGTTTTCTACTCAAAATCACCAACACTCCTGCCTGCTACCCAATAAAATCAGTATGTCATTACTATAAGTTAGATCAAAGGATTAATATCATATTAATTATATCATTATTTCCCAATTCATCACAAACTTTTCCATATAAAATCACCATATAAACTGTGAACACTGACATACTTAAAAATTACGGTAAAGAAGCTTCCTGTCCAATTAAGACAGCAAAAACTAATCAGATAAACTTTCTGAGTGAAGGCACTGACTGTCCATAAAGAAATTATTTCAATATATAGCATGCTGTAAAGGACCTGAGAAAGAGATATTAGAGAAATTTTAAATAGTTACACTTCTCACAATAAGGAATTCCATCTATAATGTGCACTGAAAATTAGTATCTATCAAAAACAGTTCCAGGTTGTCTTTACCAAGAAACCCTTTATTTAATTGCCCAGATGTCTGGATATCCACCACCTAGCGTATTACTTTGTGCCATGAATGAATGAATTCATTCAGAGAGGAGAAATTAGGAGTTTATACCACAATCATTGTATGTTATTTATTTATAGTGTCTATAATTTTATGAGTTATTCAGCAACTAAAATGATTCCTGGCATAGTAGGTATATGAAATACATTTGTTGAATGAATGAAGACATTTCTGACACTAAAATAAATAATAATTATAAAGTTATGAAAGCACTTTATTATCGAGATCACTAGTACAATTTGATGGTTCAGAGTGAGGTCTTTGGAGCTGGACTGTTTGGGTTGGTACCCCAGTTCTGCCACTTATTATCTGTGAGAAATTAGGCAACTCTTTTTGTTTCATCTTCTTCATTCATAAAATGGAGATAAGATTTCTGTGAGGCTAAGATTTCTGTGAGGCTGTCTGGCGCATAATAGATACACACTGAATGTAACTGCTATCTTTATACCTATAGAGAAAGAGCTTGGATCACATGTTGTGGGTCAGGTTTAGAAACTGGGAGTAGTATCAGCTGGGATGCAAAAGGAGAAGGTTTTCCTACTCAACCACAAACTTCTTTAAACCCAGTGAAGAAACTACATATGCACTGCACTTCATAAAAGTAAATACAATTGTACCTTTCAAACATATAATCTCGAAAATAATCTAAACAATCCCTAAGCAAACATCTTCTTTTCCACTGTAACTCCATAGAAGTTGGGAGGAACTGACAATATTCATTGGGTAAATGATACAAGCATCTGTGCAAGTCAGTGTCACTATGAGGGCTTTTCTAAAAGTGATAAAATTTCACCTTCTTGTAGAAGAAAGCTAAGAAGGAAGACAGTTAATAAAAATTTAAGTCTTTGTGACACATTGCCACCCTACTGAGCTGTGAACTACTCGAATCTAGACACAGATAGAAGTTTTAATTTCCCTCCCTTCACAGAAAAGGATAAAAGAGCGCCATCTAATAGAAATATAATGTGAGCCACAAATATGAGCCACATAGGTAATTTGAAATTTTCAAGTTGCCACACTATAAAAGTAAAAAGAAACAGGTGAAAATAACTTCAATCATATTTTATTGAAGCCAATATATCCAAATATTATCATTTCAACACATAATCAGTATTTAAGAAATCTCAGTAAGGTATTTTACATCCTTTCTTTCAAACTAAGTCTTCAAAAATCCAGTGTGTATCTTGTACTTACATCAAATCTCAATTCAGATCAGCCTCATATCAAGTGCTCAATAGTGGCATGTGGCTAGTGGCTACCATATGGGAAAGCACAGATATATGGGGATTCTGAGAACATTTCTTTATACTTTTCGCTAAATCATGTACTTCTTCCTCAAAAGCTAAAAAGGTCTCAATATATCTATGGTAATTCATACAGTGTGGACAAATCAATAAGCTAACATGTTCTAATAGCTCAATTTTCCTAATATTTAAAATACAAAATATACTTCAGATAAGGAAAATACGTCAAATTACTTAGTCTAAAATTCATTTTTTGCTTACAGTGTCCTAAGTACCAGACTATAATAGCTCTTGCCACCTACTCTATAAATTTACAAACTTCTAGTGTATAATATTTGCCAATATTCTTTTATTGAGAATTTCTCCCACACCTTTAAAGTAAATGAAATGGGTCAAATAATCAGATTTTGCTTATAGTTTACTGCCTATAGCATGATTTTCCCTTACTGAACTAGTGATGAAACAGTATAGGTCTGATTTAATACTATAAATTCAGAACAAATGGGAAAGCATTAAAATCAGAAGTGCTTCTGGACCATTAACTTCCATGCTGATTTGACATGCGCCACAGTACTTAGGCAACAGACTCAGGAATATAACCTATTCCTAAAGCAAACAGTATTTTATCTCATAACCATCTGGGGCGCTCCTCGGAAGGGCCACTTGCATAGTGCTGTCTGGTATATTTTAATATCCTAAGACCTACTTTAGCGAAACGCATTTTGCTAGGAAAAGACGACTGACATAGAAGAGATTATGGAGAGAACAAAATTTTGGCTGAGGCCCTTGCTTTCATTATTTAGCTGAGGAAAATCATTGGTTATATACGCTTTCAAAATCCTATGGTTTTTCTAAGGTACCAATAAAAGTGATACCATTCATAACGTGGACAGTGGTCTCTTTCATATATCGCCTATAGTCGCAAACTTAAGTGCCAAGCAGATGGTTGAAATCTGTTTCGTATAAAATGTGCGCTTTTCTCCCCCAACTGTGTTCTTTGTATTCATATTCAGCCTAGGTTTGAGCCATCAAAACACTGGCACTATGTCGATCATTAGCAGCATTTTAGACAACTGGCAAATAAGGTATTCACTGTTCTCCACAAAATGTTCAGCTAATATTTCCCAGATGTATAATTAAGGCAAAAGATCATCTTCTTAAATTGGTATCAGCACTTTGGATGGCTTCTGGCTTCCAACAGATACTATCAGTGGAAAACAATTTTATATCAAAAATAGGGGTTCTGTTTCTGGGGTGTTTTTGTTTGCTTGTTATACAGCTGCCCATAAAAAGAAATCTTTAAATTTCCCCAAGCTTCACCTCCTGTCTAAAGGAATAGGTAGCTAATATAAAATAAGTCATGCTACTTTTACTATGCAAATCTATGATTTGCATAGATAAGTTTCTTCAAGTTATTTAATATTTTCTAATTTTCAAAATATTTGTACAAATATTACTTTAAAAATCAACAGTATGTGACTTTTTAACAGAAAATCACTTTTTTCTTGCCCAATAATTTGTTCTATACAATGATTCATTTTTATGATTATACACAAATAAATGAATTTTAATTTGCATAGGTTAAAGCATAGGAATATGTTAAAGCAGCAAATTCGTTACTTAAATACTTGATATATGGATTCATGCAAAAACAACTTTTGGTGTATCAGATTTCCTACATATAAAATGGGAAGAGATGTGCTTTTAGGATATTTCATAATTAGCAGTAAGCAGTCAAAGGATACTATAGCTATATTGCTGCTATTTAGGTACAAGTTACCTGGGATAAATAATCATAAGTGCATTTAAAACAATTATAGTTGTATTAACTACAAATTTTAAAAAAGTAAGTCAATAAGCTTCTTACAGGTTTTTTAATATGCCAAAATAATTTTCAAATATCAAACAAAAATATATAATTTTCATTGAAGTTCTGACCATTTTATATTTGTCAAAAATTAAACCTAGTTTTCAAAGTTTGAATTCAGTGGCTTGCATTCAGAGATATCCAAATAGTTTTATAAATTTTACTAACTTTAAGATGCCTCATTAGCATCAGAGGATAAATAATTTGATACTCATTTTAAAGCCCATTTTATAGATGCATGACTGAAACGCCCCAAATTTAAATGACTTGTACATCACAAAGTTTTAATTCTTGATTTAGAAACTGTAGGAACATATGCCAACTTTGTATATCACTAAATTCTGGATTATAAAATATATTAGCAGTAAGTTGCCCAACTGGGATGACTTCCAGATTTTCTTTCTTGTTTAACAGTAGGAAATTTGCACATTTTCCTCCCTCTAAATGTAGTTCTGGTTCAATAAGGCTCTCTTCTACTTTTTTTTTTTAAACAATCTTTATACCTGTACCATGAGAACAAGAGAATAGCACCCATTCCTTATTCCTAAATTAAAAAGAGGGAGGGAGGTTCAAGAGGGAGGGGATATACATATACACAGAGCTAATTCACTTCATTGTACAGCAGAAAGTAACACAACATTGTAAAGCAATTTTACCCCAATAAAAAAATTAATAAATAAAATTTTTTTAATTAAAAAATAGTATTCTGTGTAGCACAGTTTGATACATACTTCTCTTTAGCAATGTTTCATATTTATTGTTATAAAATGTAAAGCAAGGATTATGCTCAGAAGAGAAATATATTATCATCTAACTCAATTTGTGTGTACTTAGAAAAAAGAAATCTGCAATAAATTTTGAAAAATACTGTAGAAAAAGAATAGAATAAAAAATTCAACATCATAATTATTAAGCAAAGAATTAATTTTAACATATAGTCCGTTCCTATGTTATCTCATATATACGAATCTATACTTAAAACTTACAGCTAATGTGTACAGGGACTGCCTGGTACCACAGTCATATTTTCAAAGTATAGATAATACGGAAGGTCACTGGATATGTAGACAAAGATTATGTTATTGATGGTATAACTACACTTTTTTTTTTTCAAACGCTGGGCTTTAAATAAAGCATGCAATCTGCCGAACGTAAGATATTAGCAGTATGTGAAGCCTGACCTCTCAGATTATATAGCTTTTTAATGCATCTTTCATTGGTTGTTCCTCTACTTCATGCTTCATAGGGTTTAACATTTTTCTTGAGATTGCCAACTATTAGTGCATATTAGATTGGCTGGCCTGATGCTAATGCTAATAGTTACCTAATTTATGTTGAACACCACTTAAAATTTTTCTTTGGACTACCTGTTTGTAATCTTAGTTGATCTTGCCACTTTCCGGGCCAATGTCTTATTTATTCATATAAAGACATACAATGTCCAGAGCCCCCCCTGTTGTCCTAATGCTCTACTGTCTAGTCTTTTTTAAAAAAATTCTATCTTATCTTTATAAATAGACTTTCAGCTCTTTGACCTAAAATGCCACTCTCTTGTTTTTCATATTCCCCCACAGTGCCTTGTTCAGCAATCCATATATAATGTATTTTTCACAATATTTGTAATAGTTGAGGATAGGGATCTGATGCACCTGAGAGTTTCAAACACATAGAATGTGAAGCTTATCTTTCGAAACACTTAGATTCAAAATAGTTCATAGCAATTTGAGCACTTAATCCTGAGTAAGAATTATACATAGTACTTAGATTTAAAACTCCTAAAATATACTATGGTTACATGTTCCTGCCCAACACCACTCCACTGAGAGAGAAACTGAGAAGTGATTCCACATGTTAAAGGCTGGTTGTATAATATATTCTGTCTCCAAATAGATGCATAAATGCAAGAATCCTGACCACTAGAGTGAGGAGCTAGGAATCTTTCAAATGTACTTCAAAGTGATGAAATTTTAGACTTGAGAGATTTTAGAGATTATCTAGCCCACCTTCAAATCTTACAGATGCATACACTAAGACCCCAAATCTCCTCTCAGTATGCAGGGAAGGACTGGATCTTGAGATCCTATACCCGGCTAGTAACACTTTCTATTAGGTTATACTTCCAAAGACAAATCAATGAAGATATTGACAAATGTAAATTTTTACCAAAAAAGAGGAAGTTATTCTATGCTTTAGGAGAAATACTAAAAATCCACCAAAAAACTGCCATTTTATATGTATGCCTTAATATTCTAACACTTAAATTTCTAATCTCAACCCCAAATCTCAGATATCCCCAAATGTTACTCAAGCGTATCTTGATTTAGCCTTCTTGAATGCAAATTTTCCATTAAATATGAACTACAATACCACCTTCAGATTTTTAAAGCTGAATATTATTACACGTCCCTATAGCTCATGTCATAAGATTCTTTGCTGCAAATGAGAAAGTGGGAATGGACTTTGTTTGTATTTCTATGAAATATTTCTTTCTTTCAAGGTTTTTCTCCCCAAAACTGCAGCTTCATCAGGATTTGGTATGATTTATTCAAAATCAACTTATTCAAAATTTCATTACCCTATAAGCGAAAAAGTTTCTCCTAAATTCCAAACTTTTGTATGTGTATATGTGTATAACTATTACATTCCCCAAAATAAATTCTTCACATAACTCTTAGTGACACCCAATTATCTTTTAATTTACTTTTGAAAGTCTATGTAGTCTGCTCCTTTACTTTGTTCCTTAAATTGATTATCAGGAGCTTCTGGATGCTTTTCTTTCTCTAGAAGAATGCTTTTAAAGCATTAAATATTCCTAAACTGTTTATAGGTCAAATTAGATCCGTTTTATTCTTCCAGTAATGCAAAAATTTTTAGAAACGATTACACTACCACATTTACATCCCACAATCCTTAGGGCTCTAAAAACAATACATTTTCCTGTGTTTCCCAAATTCTAATTATGTTTAGGACTGGAGAGAAACAGAAGTTCTTGTCTCAGAAATGGCATTCGTTGTTATGTTTGTTTTTCCATTCCAAGGTGTTCTGTTTGATTAATGGGACTTTGCATATTACATAGAAGTTTTCTTCACATCCTGATAATACTATGGGGGAGATGACAATCTGAATCTGATACTGTATATTCAGTTATCACTCATTCAAGGTCAAAGTTAGTGAATTAGTGAATGAATCGGAAATTGAAGTTTGATTACCAGTTCACTCCTTTCACTACACATTATCCTAACAAATCTTCAACATAGATCCCTTGTAGTGCTGATAACAAAGAAGAAATATTGGCATTAATTTTATGACATCTTCCTGCAAACGCTTCTCAAACATATTACGAAACTGGACAGCAAATTTTTTAAATGGGGGTTGAAACAAAAGGACATCGAGAAACAAGTTTTAAAAAAGTCTTTGGACTTTGTAAATTATTGCCCAACAAACTGGCTCAGGGTAAATAACCCAAAGGAAGAATTGTAAGCAAACAAGTAATACCTTGACTCCAGAATTAGAATAAAAATGTTTTAGACCTTCATCAAGCAACCTATATTAACTGTGAATGAAAAATTAATAGCATAAATAAAACCTTACTTTTTAATTTTGTGTTCTCTTATGTGAAGACATATTTTTCATTTTCACTGTTTCTTTTTCATTAGGATGCTCTTTTATTAGATAAAAATTGTTTAAAATGACAAATCAACAGATCAAATTTGCAAGTTTCACAACCAACTCTCAAACAACCTACCCCCTTGGTACCATCATCCTAATTCACATAAAAACAGAAAACAAAACCAAAATCAGTACTAAAGTAAATAATTTACCACATTTAAAATAAATTTTGATTAAAAATATACCAAGAAAACAGGATTTGGGCCCGTGTCTTATTTTACTACTAGATTAAAAAATTTACCAACAAGTAAAGCAGGTTAACTCTTTCCTTTCTTTCTCAGTGATGTTCCTGAAGCCCTAAAGGAGAGGACACATCCCTTATGGAATTGCTGCTCAGCGTCCCAACTGGTCTAACTCTCTTAAAGTGCCAATATAAAAAGCTTATAAGGTTTTAAGGATGCCTTTTTTTGGCCCTATACGGCAAATTTCATTTCTTCATATTACATCTGTTCTCAATGCATCTATCTGATACTTAGGTTTAAATGTCACAGAAATGACTGGGATGGAGAGGGGAGGCACGTGTGCCTAGAACATAATAAAATCCTATGCATCTCTACAATGAGAAATATTAAAAATGAAGCTACTAATACATTTTTAAGAAACATCCTATCTTCCGTTTTTTTTAACATTTTCTCTTCGAAAAAACACATTCTTTCAAAGATGTGAAGAGCAGAAATAGAAACACTGTTACATATGAAAGTTTCAAGGGATTTGCTGCCAGCAGCTTTTCTTTATAGTGTTCCTCTTACCTACAGTATGTGTTGGCACTGGCAGGTAGCCCTAATTCGTTAGTAGCCAAATTATTTTTGTCCCTGAAGTACGAGAAATCTCCATAGCACATGAATGAGACATGGTTTACTAGTTTACACACATCTTTATAACTCCAAGAAACCAAAACTCATTCACAAATGCTTTCATTTCAGCTAAGAGAAGGGCTACAGAATACTAGAACTACCTACTTTGAATTCCTGGTCCCCATTCTCCATGAGAAGACAAATAGAAAATAGTCTTTTAAATTTCCATAAAGAACTTTGGTCCTTAATGCAAGAAAAAATAAACAGCTTTCTGTTCACCATACTCCACATTTCATCTAAGCCAAAATATTTCAGTAGAAGGCATTAAGAAAAAATGTCATTTAGTAATAAACCTAAATGTCTCCAGATAAAAATTCATCACGACAGCATAGTAGGTTTAGATAACGTGGTTCACAATAGTTAGCATCCTCTTATTGCATGATCACCAGCTACATTTATATACTGCTGTACCACCTTCACTAAGTTATACAGAAAATAGGAAGCAGACATAAGCAACACTCAGAAATAAACGTATAACACAAGTGATGATTCAGCCATAGCAAGAAATCTCTGAATTCTGAGGCAAGACAAAAGTAAATGTATTAATACTAAACAGCCAAGTGACTGAAATGTCACTTAGATAAAAAGAGAGATTTATAATACAGTGAGCTGAGTTCAGTTTTGAATTGATTTAAGCTTCGATACTGATTTCAAATGTCTATGAACAACCACAAGCTTTTGTTTTTAATTTTCCTTCTGTCATGTTTTATGGGTAAAAAGTCCTTACACTACCTTGTAATAGATTACTTTCAAGCTGGGTGACAAAAGGGCATAATGACCGGAAAATGATACAAAAGAAACAGAAAAAGCATGTTAATAAGTTTATCAACAAACCTGGGTAATTCTCATGAAGTACAGATTAAGGTTCAGTGGTTCCAAACTGGCAGCATTCAAGTTGGGTTCATATTTGGGTTTTTTGTTGTTTGTTTTTTAAAACCACCTGTCCTAAAACGACATTGTTTATGCTAATTATCTTTGTTTATGCCACAATTCTGTTTGTTTACTACATTCTTTTAAAATACCATATCCCTATAAACAGTTCTCACCAGAATTCTTCTAAATCTTGTTTCGGTCTGGTCCTTCTCGGCAGCCCACTGAGCAGAATGCAGCTCTACAATGAAGGCGCAAGAGCTGGGAACAACTTTGAGTCTCTGACTCCTCAGGCTGGCAAAGGCAGGGAGTACTGCTGAGGTTTTACACTCAGGCTCCGAGGGAAAAGGATACTGAATGTGGAGAAATGCAACACCCCCCTATTGGACAAGCAGAACCACACGCCACAGTATCTCCAGAGATGTATGAACTCTCAACTAGTAAGTGAAGAGAAGAATAGATAATGCTAAAGAGAAGAGAGTGCAGTTTCCAAACTGCAGGAGAAAACACAGAAGTCAGAAAGGATGAAAAGGTCACCTCCTGAACCATTATTAGTTCCTGATTAAAGTGGAGAAATATGAGGCATTCTCTTAAAGAAAGTCCAAATAAATGCTGTTCGCTGAAGCAAAATAGTATGTCTTTAAATTTTTTCTTCTCCAGCAATATCACTCGATCATGTTCATCTATATAACACTCAAATTTTATATTTAATGTAAATGACAATGCTCTCAATCAGTGAAAAGAGAAAAAGGGAATGAATGAAGCAAGAAAGAATTTGCTATGTTTCAGTCCATTTCTTGTCCAACAAAATGTTTCCTTTAAAAGGAAGATATTTCATGGTTTGGTTAAATCTTTGCACATATTTCTATCTGAGTGCCATCACCTGAGTCAGAAACCTGACATATTAAACTACATATAAGTTAGAACAAGAGAAACATCAAGATTATTTTATTACCCATGTTGTTAAACTCACTGAAATTATAAATGAGTAACAAACTATGGAAGAAAACCAAAATCTATTAGTTATATTTATTTAACTCGTCTATAGCAAGGGAGGTATTCAACATACATAATACACATCTGCATTATACACATACTCATTAGGTGGCTGGAGAATTGATTGTGGAAAGAACAGACAATAAAAAATCAGACTTTAACCATGAATGTAATTTGGCTTTTTAAATGCATTATGAATGTAATACCTTTGAAATAGCTTCCAGCTCTATGGAGGAGTAATGTGCTCAAGTATTAGAACAGGCCTTATTATTTGCCTCTCAGGTATGGTGCATATACAGACTTTAGTTAAAAGCTCCCTAAGCACAGATAAATACATTATTGTATGCTGATTATACTTGAAAAACATAAGACCATATCAACGTGTGAAGTAATCATAACATCCACACATTTCTATATCTATCAACCTGCTAAACACTGAACTACCTGACATTTAACCCTTAATTGTTCTTGGTAATCAGTCAGATCGCATCGCCTGCTAAGTCTTCAGGACAGTCCTCCAGTTTGAGTGTGATAGAAGTATGGTTTGTCCACTGCTTCATGCAAGCTGCCTTGTAAACTAATATCTTAGCTCAGTTAGCTTGCAAATTATTGGGATGGTAATTAAAATCTATGATCAGTTGTAGGCACCTTTTCCTCTACAAGGTAATAGAAAATAAAAAATAAATAAATAAAATGAACAAAGGCAGATATCAGAACACCCTGAAAACATAATATCAAACTTACAGGTTTACAGGTGCCATTAGGTGACAATGTGAGCAGACAACTTTCCTTTGATTCACACCTAGGGGTTACCTGCTAACTTGAATGTATTTATCACTCAGGAGCACAATGGTTTAAAAGAAAGTTTTTAACCAAGCTGAATGAATCTGTCCAGGTGATAAATATATTATTACTATGGACAAACTTTAGGTAATTAAAGTACTGCTAATGTCAGAAATATTCTTGCAGCCCATTAACTGTGATTTTTCATGGTAATTTTAAAAATTAATTTTTAGCAGTACCTGATGTATATTTCTTTCTTCAGAAAAACACTTAAAAGTCTCTTAATGTGAAAAATTATTTCTTTAGTCTATATGGCCATAAATAAATTAGATGGGAGTATAAAGTAAAAATAGTAAGTTAAATTTTTGTTGCAGAAGGTTTTACTCTTGCAGTGTTCCCTTCAACATGTAGAAAACTGGCAGTGTGTTGTCTGCACCCGTTTTGAGAGAAGCCATCAAATAGGTGCTATTATAAGCTTAATTTGCTTCATCCCACTACCTTCAAGCCCAACATTTTTTTTTCTTTCTAGACATTAATAGACTGTCTTCTTAAGCAATCATATTATACTTGCTTTTTAATTAAGTCTCTTAACATAAAACAATCAGAAAGTGTAACAAGTAGCTTGGTCATAAAACAATTACATTACAGTCAAATAGGATAAATATAAACATAAGGAAAAATAGAATACAATATTATTGATAGTAACAAAAAATGCTTTTTTCATTCATCAGAAACAAACTGATATTGATATTTAAGACAAATATTTTAAATATTTTCATTCTAAGAACATGAAAAAATAAATGGTATTCTGAAAGGAAAAACCCTTAGTTACAATTTTTATTATTTATTTTCAGGTAAATATATAAATTCACTGTCTTCATTTAAAATTTTTTCGGAGAGTTCAAGCATTCATTCTAGACACTATTACTAACATTTAGACTATGTTGCCAGTTATTTAGTTTCCTCTAAATAGTATGAGCTAAAAGATTTTGCTTACAAATAATTCCTTAGAGCATACTTTGCCTATTCACCTCCCACCTGAGAATTGTTTTTCATTAATCATAATCAGTTATGTTAGGGATGCTTGACAGTAAAAATAAAATATTTCAACTTCTTTACTTTTTAGAATCATTGTTCAATTTGCTTTACCTCCTGCATATGTTTTAGCAGATAGTGAAATTGTTACTACTTCTGAATTATTTAGCAACTGTTTATTAGTCTGACAGTATTGATCATGTTCATTTCTAGGGCTGATAATACAGACTTAACAAATCTATACCCCAATTTTGATCCAGACATTTAAGTTTTGAATATTCCTTAAAGTTTCAAATAGTCTACAGGTTGGAAAAGATAATAGAAGATAGACAAGACTACTGATGAAACTAGAAAAAAAATCACATACAACTTCCAAAATACATAAGCCCCAAGCAACTTATTAATGTCCTCCAGAGCAGTGTTCTCTATTTCATATAGAAACTTAGAAGTCTTCTTTTCAGATTTATGACTAAGTTTGAGTGAACAACTCTTCTACATCAGGTGAGCAAACAGAATAAAAACTTAACACTCGATAGAAATGACCTACATATTAAATGAAAGTTGCAGATAGTTGAAAAGGCAAAAAAAGCTGACTATGTATGAGAGTGTAATTACAGCATATATACCTCCTTTGGAGAATATAAATATTCAATATTGAGTCTGCATGATATATACTCTATGTGGGTGACTATAGATACACTCAGCCATACAAATTCAGTGTAAACAAATAGTAATGATTTACTGAGATTTTTGTATGTATTACCAATTACAACCACAGGGGAAATTATTAGGAAATTTTATATTGTAGGACATTTTTCAAAATTATTTTAGCTACTAATATTTCCAAAGATGCTGTCTATACTGACAACTCTATTGATTATCACTTGGTTATTTAATTAGGCAATTAGAAAAGCATGCCTCTGAGTGACAAAAAACTGAAATTCTCACCAGGAGGAAAAAGAAAGTGTTAAGAGATTTGAGCATCAGAATAGAAAGGGAAAAGTTTAGTTTAAAAAGAGATAATTGAAAAAATACAAATAAAGTTCACAGCAGGAAAGCTTGCCTATATAAAGGAATAGGCTACAGCCTGTTAATATGTAACTAACTTTTTATAAGAACAGTCATTTAACAGGCTTACAAATCACACTCAGAGTTTTATTTTCGAAAAGTATAGAGTTGAAGAATACTATCATTTAAGTGTCGCTCTGCACATACTAGAAAACTCACTATGGTATTAAGCAGTAGTATGTTCCAGTATAAATAACTTCAATACCTACATACGAAACAGGCTATGTTTACCAAAAAAAAAAAAAAAAAAAAAAAAAAAACTAACTATTTTAAAGAGTTAATATATAGAACTTTGAAAAAAATAATTCATAACTGTTAAGAAAGCTCAACCATTCACTGGAATTATGTGGTGAAGATGCACCTTAAGTTTTTTTTTTAAAAAAAAAAAAGAGGAGGAGGAAATGAAAGAAAGAAGACAGTATTAAAGTATATATGCTGGCTATTTTACTTTCTCTCCTGATCTGATATTGGTTTCTCTAATAGCTGACCACATTCAAGCATTATTTTATTCTCAATACCCCTCTTCTCTTCCATTGCTTCACTTCTAGAATGTTTTAATCTTTGTCCTTTCTTTTTTCGTCTTTTCATATCAAATTCAGTCTTTTGAGCGATGAACAGCTTGACTTAGCATATTTTTAACCAGCTGGTCTAGCACCTAGCTTGCATTGCATAGTCAGATACAACAAATGTTTATACAGAAGGTAGCTTTCATGAAAATGAAAAAAAAAAAAGCCTGGGTACCATGCATCCTGGCTTTTTTTAGATTTTTTTTCTAATTCACCATACAGAATACAAAGTTTGAATTCTTTTTAATGGCAAACAAAATTCTATTTATAGTTCCAAAAAATGAACTTATGCTAGGATAAGAACTCAAATTTAAAAACTGCAGTGTGTACTTATAGGAACACGAAGAGGGCTAAAATTCTTTCAGAGCCCTGCTTTACTTGCAAAAACATCCAATGGAAGGATATTACACATATTTCTCTAATAGGAAATACTTGACTACAAATAAACTTATTTCCATCATAGCAAAAGGGAAAACAGAATAAATCAAAATTCAGCTTAAGACAGTGCAAAAAGTGGCCACTAAAAACTTAGAAAGGGATCATCCCCATTTTTTTTTGACATTTCAATAGTAATGTACTAATAGATTCCTGTGATGTTAAATTTTCTTTAAAAAAAAAAATCCGCTCTCTTATATCAACAAAAGGTCATGTGCTTTACTGAGCAGCTTCCAAAGTTTTACAGAAGAATCAAATAGGAACTTATAGCCTCCGTTTTAACCACCACTAAAACCTTCTGTCACCCCAGATATCACGAGACAGAGATGTTGAAAATGGTAACACTCTGCACACAAAAGCATTTAAAAAGGTGTAGAAGGGGAGAAAAATATCAATGAAGGAAGAAAGTAAGAGAGTGAATGAGAAAGAGAAAAGCAGCGAGTGGGAGAGAGAGAGAGATGCTTAATGTTCATATAATTTCCTGTTATAGGACGTAACCTAAAAATATTAGCAGAAAGCCCGGAGACTTTGCAAATCAGTTCCATTTGGTCTGGGCAATCAACAAAAATCAGCTAACAAGATTGCAGAAGCACTAGCTAAACGCTTCTCCCTTAAAACACGTTTTAAGGGAGCATCTTCCAATGGATTCAGAGACTACTGTAAAATGGGATAGTTGCACTTCAATATATCAGGGGGGAAAAACTGTACTCACCTTTCAAACTCCTGAGGTAAATCAGGGTCAGTAAGCATGCTGGAAAAGCACAATTTCCCTTTGTCACAGCAGCCACCTATGATCGTCTCCAACTGAACCTGTCAAGTGAGTCCAAACCTTCTAAACCAATTGATTTTCTCCCTCTCTCTCTCTCTCTCTCTCTCTCTCTCTCAATCTCTCTCTCTCTCTCTCTCTCTCTCTCTCTCTCTCTCTCTCTCTCTCTCTCACCCCCCTCCCTCTCCTAGGACTCCTTGACCAGTCTCTTAAAGGGGTAGCGCACTTCCAGCAGCGGGTCGGGCTGCTCCCCCTTCCTCCAGCCACACGCTCTCGGGCTGCAAGGCACTAGACAACCTCAGGGTGCCTGTCCTTTCCTTTTAATTCTCCCTTCCAGACATCACCGAATGTGAGAAGTCAACTCATTTAACGCGTCTCCCATACTCTCTCCTCTAAATAATAAAAGTCACACACGCACACGCATGCACACACACACACAATATGATTTTTGAAAATGCATTTGCTACTGATTAAAAGAGAAATCGGTAAACTAACAGAACCCCGATTAAACTGCATTTATTAACTCATTAAGCAAAAAGATTAAATGTTAGTAATAGCAATTTTACACAAAGAATTGGTACGCCTTCTCACCCTTTTCTAGGCTCTCTCCGTGCACACACGGAAACACACACACACACACACACTCTCGCACACAACAATCAGGCATTGTTCTGAGGGAAGAAAAGCAACTTTGACAGATTGAAATATAGCAGAGGCCCCTTCAAGGAAACCTGTAAACAACTTGTCACTCACTCTGCCGGTCTCACTGCTAGCTCGCGCTTCCCACAAAGTGGTGAGAACGTCCTGGCAACCCAACCAAAGTTTCCTCAGCTCCAAACTCCATAAAACACGATGTGCGATGCGGAGGGGAATAGGTATCCACATACCAAAATAACGCACACTACAGGGAACAAAACCCCAAACCAAACCAACAAATGAAGACAAAAAGATGGTCCTAACAAACTGTCCTGCTTGGGATTGCTGGGGAGGTCAGGGCGGGAAGCGCTCCCCTGGCTGGGGATCTCTTTAATTTCCTCTGCCCAGGCAGCCACAGATAACAAGGTGGACAAACTAGGGCTTTACGGCTCCTAAGCTGGCTGGCAAGGCACAGCCTCCATAGCAGTTCCAATTATCTAGATAAAAATCTGGCAGGCGAGGAAGGTAATCAGGTAATGTACCTTTGACATGAAATGACAGGGGCACATACACAAACACAGAGAGAGACACTTACACAGACACGCATGCAGAGATGGTGGCTGCCCCGTGCACCGCAGCATCTGGTCAGGGAGTAAGCACACACTCACCAACACGAGATAGTGTGCATTCTTCACACACACACACACACACACTCACACTCACACACTCAGTCGCTCACACACGCTCTCCACTCCTACTGGGAGGGTTCATTCTGCACAAAAGGCTACATTACAGAGCCCGCCCCAATAAGGGAAAGGGAGAAAAAAAGACTTCCATTGTTGAGAGGGCAGGTCAGTTGATTAGATTTTCTGTGGAGAATTCCACGAGGAAATTCCCTTCAAAGCCGAAGTGATTAACTGGGGGCTATTCTGGAAATGGAGCAGACAATGGCTCAATAGTCTGCACAGCCAATGTCCAGGCTGGCACTGAACTCACTTAAAAAAAAAAAAATAAAAGCCAGACTCCCTGTTCTTTTCCACACGTCCCCCCCCCCCAGCCCCCTCCGCTCCTTCCAACTTCCCCTCCCAATTCCTTTTATTTTGCAGCTGGACAACATTAAGGGCCTTTAAAACCACAAGGGTTGACCCCACAGCAGTTTGATTAGGTCCCACTTTTTTCTCCTGGCGACAGGCAGACAGTAAGTTTACTTTTTTAGACATACACAATGAGACACTACACACAAATTCCAAACAGCAAAATCAATTATTACCCTTATCATATTAATAAATGTATTCTTCATTCAAAGCTTATAACATTTTTGCCAAAGTTGATAATAACTTAATAATGAGATCCATCATTCACGGGGTATCCTAAAAATACATGTATATACACTACAAAATCAATGTAGAATAAGATTTAAGCATGTCACTATGGAGTTAAGACACTAAAAGAACACGGAATTATGACCCACCCTGAAAAAAGCTGTTAACAAGGGATGTGGCAAAAATGACTTGATGCTGACATGATTTTCACTTGCAGCAGTTGGGGAAGGGGAAAGGATATTACTCACTATTCTTTCTTGTCATTAGCCTCAAATTATTTTTATTATAGCAACAACCCTTTCCTACATAGAAAGTGAGAAAATTGTTGCATTATTTTAAATATCTATTATTTCAGCACTTAAGGGGGCTACGGTCTAATACACTCTAATAGATAAAGTATACAAAAATAATTTTTTCCATTGTTAATGGTGGTTATGGGATTTAGGGAATGGTAGCTGCCTGGCTACATACACTTTAAAAAATAGTTTTTAAAGAATTTCCTAATTAGGGAGTCTTGTTTCATCTTGTATCAATAAAGAAAAATGAAGGAGGAGGAAGGGTAAGTTACAAGGGGCAACGGGAGCTGGAGTCAGGAAGAGGAGGGGGTGGCGGTGAGGAGAGGATGCAGGGAGAACACAAGAAGGAGACAGAGTGGCAGCATAAAGATAGAAACAAAGATAATGGCCATAAGGCAGGATGCTGAGATCCGTATGGTCCCAGCTGCTATCTTGCTACAGCTACTACCTCTGGTTGTTTCTCTGAAACTCTAATCCAGAAGGTCACCGGAGCAGGTAAGAAAGAGAGTATGAGGGTTTGAGGCCAACTACAGTGTAAAGCAAAGATGCTCATATCACATTCATCCTTGTCTTTGGTTTTGTTTTTATAGACATTTACTATGTGCGTGTGTAAGTACACACATGCCAAACAAACACAAAGGATGTATAGGAAAATGTTTAATGGTGTGGAAGTCAGTTTAAGAGCTTAACATATTTTTATAAACATTTCTGCAGCCATTCAAAACAAATTATTTCTTGCAAAATTATCCTTGAAGAAACTGAAATAGACTAGGAACTAGACAGAAAATTTGCCAGATATAATAATGATCATCCTAATAATGATAACTTGAACTAATGGAACTCCAAGCTCATAAAGAATTCTGTTCACATAGATTAGCTCACGGATCATATGCAGCATAGAAAAGTGTGTGGGTATATATAGCCCTAAGTTTCCCAGTGTTTAAACTTTGGCAAAAGGAATTTAAAGTCATTTAGTGGCCCATTTGTTACTTGAAGCCAAATCTTATTTCACTTCTGATACCATAATACAGAATAAAATAACACTCCAGAATTTATACTTCAATGAAAATCCCAAAATGGTACTCACTTTTTAAGTGATTTAAAAGGCGTTCAAGTAATTGTTAATGAATTTAAATTTAATATAATCTCGTCACTAAGTTAGTACTGTACTTGATGGCTGAATGAAATAAATAGTTTTAAATGTACCTTTCTAGGCTGTAAAAGTTTTCTTTCATTTGAATTCTACATTGCAAATTAACATTTTTGCAAGATTTTAGAAGTCAGCAAAACAGAAGGCAGCTCCAAAATATTCTCTCATATCCTGTCATTGATAATTTTATTAAATAACTGAATTGATCTAAACAACCCAATGCCTAATAGTAAATTACCATTATGTCTTCTTTTTATTTTACATTAAATGTTAAAATGTTTAAATATTAAATATGTGCTAATGACTAACACATAATATGTGTTAAATAAATCTCTATTCTTTATCAATTACCCAAAAAGTTCAAGATATTCAATTGGTTACATACCTGGTATTGTCTACATCGGAACTAACATCCCAATGTGATTTTGCTATACTATTATAAGTAGGTCTCCAGAAAGTTTCATAATATATGTAGACTGAGATACACTTTATCATTCACTAAACATTTATTAAATGCTTAACCACATGTTAAACTTTGGCAAAAGGAATTTAAAGTCATACAACTGGTTAGTGGCCCATTTGTTACTTGAAAAGTACTGTGGCTTTAAAGGTAAAATTCAAGAAAAATTTCCAATAAATCTAATTTTAAAATATATATGAGCAAAATTCAAATTAATTGTTTTATATGCATGCTCTCTAAGGTAAATATGGTAAGAAAAGCTAAAACCAAAAGCAAATGCACTAAAAGCAATGACAAGAACTTACTGAACAATAATTAAATTGGTGGGAAAGACAAAATGATCTACAAACACAGATGTACAAATATAAATACATCTTCAGAGAGAACCAAAGCACAAACTACAACAGAAACCCCATAAAACATTTAATGACTCTCTTTGACATTGCCGCAGCAGTATTATGGAAAATGGGATGAACCTGAAAAAGTGTGCTTTAGAGCTCATGTTGTTTCCATTGTAGATATAAAAATGAGACTCACACAAGGTAAGAAAATATAAGATATGCTAGTGAACACTGCTGGAGAATTCTCAAAGAGAATATCAGGAAACAAGTTATTTCCAAATTTAACCTCTTTCAAACACTGTTTCAACAAGTTTTTCTAATATTTCTCTTCTCAATAAAAGGAAGAATGTCCATTCCCCTATTTTTAATATAGAATTGTTAAATATCTTCTATTTTAATAACTGAAACTGAAATATGTAGTCACAGGTACAGATAACACTTTAATATTTGATACATGTTCCTATCATCAAGCAATAGTTTATGGAATTTGGAAGGTTATTTTTGAGAAATGAAACTTTTAGTATTATAACCACAATGAATTTAATATGAGTGTCAGACAATACCAATATTGTGTTGCTTTAACCTGACACAAGAGGCATTAAGAAAATATTCACCTATTGGGTTTTCTTTCCCCTGCAGTTATTTGCTTTATCACAAAATGTTAAAAAAAAAGAACTCTCCCTCTTTCAAAAACAAAGAACTTCCAACCAATGTATGTCTGTAAGCCATTCACCAAATGCCTGGTGAGCTCACCACTGACCTATCATGTGCAGCTTAAAACTTTGACTTAGAGTACAATAAGTCATTGGACCTCTTTAGAAACATACCTAAGAAATTCAACAGCCTCTCTTCCTTTTAAAGACCTAAAATTCAATTCCCCATAATACACTTATGCAAGAGAATTGGCATATAATCCCACCCTCATACTCTTCTGTATTGTCAGTTGGTTAGTTAGAATATACAGATGAATTGTCCTCAGATCACATTTTTGACCAACCACTGTTCTTCAACAACACATTCTTTAAGAATGTGTTCACCTTAGAAACTCATCTCATACTTGTCTCAAAGAGATGATGCCATTCCCAGTAATAGCTCCCACTGTTTGGTATCTTACTATTTATCTCCTTCAGAAGAATTTGAAGTAATTTAAAAATGATAGCTTTTAGTGTTTGAGAACTTTGTACCAGTCACTGCGATGCACATAAAATAATCTCATTTAACATTCAAATCAACTATATGAGATATGTAGCTGTATCATCCCAACTACAAATGAGGGAACCATGGATTACAAAGAGAACTATTTGTCCGAGGTCCCAAAACTAACAAGTGAAGAAATGGGCAACACCAAAGTTATGTCAACTTTCCTCCAAAGTTCTCAAAAGGCACCAAATGTTAATTTATCTCAAATATACCCTAATAGCTATTAAATATCAAGTGTACAGGAAAGTGCTTATAAGAATGTTTTAATGCTAAGAGAATGTTTAAACTTCAAAGTTACGTTGAGCGATGATTACCCTATCCTCACAAATAACTTGATATAAAAGATGATTCTTTATACAACAATTAAAAATGGTTAAGAATAGCACCCTCGTGCCATTTATGGTGATAATAAACATCAGAATTAGTACACTCATCATAAAGTCTGGCTCTCTTTTTAAAAATAATTTCTAAACATTCTCTTTCTAACATGATTACAATTTTGGGTATCCAAGGGAAAATACAGTAGTCCTCACTTTTCTTATTATACTGTACTTACCTTTCTTCTTGTGATAATGTGGGATGATAAAATGCCTCTGTGATGAGATGATGTGAGGTGAATGAGGGAGGCATTGTGACATAGCATTAAGCTACTATTGACCTTCTGATATGTCAAGAGGAGGATCAATGTGCTCTGGTGATCCTGGGTCATACAGTCATAACGATGTCAATAGATGAGGATCACAGGCAGAGCAAAGCCGGGAGGTGTGAGATTTCATCACGCTACTCAGAGTGGTCGCACAATTTAAAACTTACGAATTGTTTATTTCTGGAATTTTCTATTTAATATTTTCAGACCACGGTTGACCACCATGGGTAACTGAAACCACAGAAAGTGAAACTGCATACAAAGGAGGCCTATCTTCTGGTCGCCATGTAACTACTTTGCGGTAGTGAAATTTCTGTCTTACAGAAAGGATCATTTAAGGAAAAGATATCTATCAGGAAGATCAACCTAACTTACACTTTAATTTTTTTACTCATTACACAATCAACTCTCCTTGTGATAAGTGGTGTTGCCTAACTGTCGTCAGTTCATGAGGTTGAAAAAGACATGAACCAATCACTCTGGTGCTAATAGTCAAGAATCCTACTGAGTAAAAAATCCATATAACAGGGCTTCCCTGGTGGCGCAGTGGTTGAAAGTCCTCCTGCCGATGCAGGGGACGCAGGTTCGTGCCCCGGTCCAGGAGGATCCCGCGTGCCGCGAGGCGGCTGGGCCCGTGGGCCGTGGCCGCTGGGCCTGTGCGTCCGGAGCCTGTGCTCCACAACGGGAGGGGCCACAGCAGTGAGAGGCCCGCGTACCGCAAAAAAAAAAAAAAAAAAAAAAAAAAAAAATCCATATAACCCATGAGAAGAGAAGCCATTCGAATGGGACCATACCTTAAAAAAGTGTTCTTGACCACCAAACTTTCTGTTATGTATTTCTCAACCTGGGAAGAAATTCAGGGAAGACACTGCATTGAGGCAGTAGCAAAGTGAAAAGTAGCACCATAATATTGCTACAATGTGACTTGAATTCTTACTTATTAATTTCTATAAAATATTCTAGTGTATATCTTTCAGGGAAGTTTTTCCACTGTAGTTGTGGTATGTATTTCTTGATGTTAACTAACCAGAGCAGAAATAAGAGCGAAAACTGAGTAAAATATGAAAACATTAGAACACTTAGCTTCATTTTTAAGTTGATTTCACTTGTCTATTCTCTATATTCTTCTTTGATTGCATACTAAGTAAATGACAAATCTTATTCATGGTAAATTAAAATATTATCTATTAACAATGTCCAGTCTATTTATATCTAGAACACCACAGAGGAAAGAATCGTAGCTAAGCTGAAAGGAGGCCTGAGCTCTAGGCCTCTATTCCTTCCTTACTAGTGGTATGGTCTTGTGTACAACTTTAACACCTCAGGGAAGATGATTTTTAAGGTCCCTCTCGACTCCCAAGTTCCTATTCTTTAATCTATTCTTTGATAAATCAATTTATAATCTGCAAAGTAAAATTTCTTACCCTTCTCAGTTTTGTTCCAGTTATATACCCTTTTAAAATTGTTTTAAGAACAGCCCTTGTACTTTATTTTAACCCTTTAAAGAATGCGATAACTCTATATTCACACATCAATATAAGATTGTGAAGGAAAGTATCTTTTATTAATTAAAGTTAGTTTGGCTAAATTCAATTAAATTAAAACAACCAGGAGAACTTAACTGGTCACAAAAAATGACCACATTTTCAAAAGAACTAATTTTATGACTAAATTCACCTATTTACGATTCTGAAAATTTTGTGCTTGAATTTTCAAGTCACAACTTTCATTTTTTCTGATAAGTACAATCACATTTATTGGCATTATCTAATTCAATGAGAGAATTAACAGCAGTTTATTACTACATTGAACACATCATATGTGTGTGATGGCAGTGATTGGCATTGTAGGGAGAAATAAGTACAAGGGATTCTGCCTTTATCTGAAATTTCAAGACATCAAATGAGAAACTCAAAGACAAACTAAAAAGCTGAAATGTGAGAAATCCTGACAGGCAAATTATGTTCAAGAAAAGCTAGTTTTTAAAATGAATTTTGTGGACACTGTGTAGAACTCCTACCAAATACACAGCTTCTTTATTTTTCATGCTATTGTTAACAAAAATGACTTACTGCCATAATTTAGAAAATAATTCAGTCAGACTATGCACAGGATTAAAATGCAAAAAAAAACCCAGACATTATCAAAAGACTGTATTCATTCAATTACTCAGTAAGTATGTACAGAATGTTTAATTTATACTTGTATTGTAAACTACCTACACATATTAAAATTTTATTGTTTATAATGTATACTTTCATAAATGGAAAAAAAGATAAATTGATATTTGTAAATTTCCCTAAAGTTGAAGAACTGTTTAGGTATCAAATGGTATGTTAGTATTTAAAAACACTTAAATGTTAATTAACTCTAAACAAATCATGGGTCTGTAATCTGAAACATTTATTTTTAAGTCTTGCTTAAAGTCAAAGAACAGACTAAAAGACTATAAGCATTTGTAAGATATGCCAGCATCATATGCACATCTTAAAAAAATAAAAATGCATGCCCTTCCTGGCTTGAGGACCAAACGTCAGATTTATTCAGGCTTTATAGGTGGACCATTATTCTTAATCTTAAAGAGCAAGTCAACTTAATAAGCACTGTTCTAGTATTGAGTGTGTTCCTTGAATTTTACTAGACATACTGAGGGGGAAAAAATGAATCAATACACATAATTTCTTTAATGAGCATCTTTTCTGGCCAGAGCATTCTCATAAAAGGTGAGGACGCAAAGATAAACATTTTTTTTTCAAGGAATTATAACCTAGGGCAAAATATGGACATCCTGCTCCAATAAAAATATTATCAAGTTCTTATTAACTAGAAATCTACGATTTTCACACAGGTTAATTCACTTAATTTTCAAAACAAATCTGGAATGTATCAGTTACAAATATTAGTTCCATGTCACAGAAAAGGTAAGTGAAGTACAGGAACAAAAATTATCTAGCTTCGGATTACACAACTAGTAATAGGCAGAGCCCCAGTTTGAATCCAAGTCTTCCAATTACCAACCTAGTGCCTGTTCCACTCTACAAGAGATCTACTTCCAAAAGTTATCACAACATAAGATAAAATGATAAAAGTATTATTTAGTGAAACAAAATTATGTGGGGATTTTAAGTAACAAGTGACTTTATTTTCTGAAGTTCAATAATTTTAGTATTAGCTTGTTGGAGTTAATAAAATATAGATTAGAGAATCAATTGAAAACCCCAGAAGCACTATGAGAATTCAGAATTACAGTGGGGAACAAAAGCAGTATAAAGAAATCAATAGCTTTTGTATATATATGATCACCCCCAGTTATCAAAAGATAATAGGGAAAAAAAGACCCCATCAGCATCAGTAACACAAAAGATTAAATATCTAAGAATAAAATCATTCACATAAAGACCTATTTGAACAAAGCTTAGTTATCAAAAGATAGTGGGAAAAAACACCCCATCAGCATTAGTAACACAAAAGATAAAATATCTAAGAATAAGATCATTCACATAAAGACCTATTTGAAGAAAGCTTTAACACAATATGGAAAGATATACCATATTCCTGGATAGGTAGCATCAATATCATTTCTTTCTAAATGACAGTATAAATTTAATAAGTTCAAATTAAAATACCAGCATATACTTAAAACACTACACAAACTAATTCAAAAGTTTGCATCAAAATATAAATAAGAAAAATCATTTTAAAAATCTGAAAAAGAATAAGGGCTCAGGTAACCAGATATTAAAATATAATATAGAGTCTCAATGATTAAAACAATGTATATTGAATGGATTGAAAAGCCAAAGGAATAGAAAAGAAAGTACAGAAAATACCCAAACACAGAAGAAAAATTCAGTATATTCTATCTAGTTAATGATATAGGTGGCTTTCAACAAATGCTCAACAATTACCTCATGACCAAGGCAAACAGGAATATAAATTCCAAATGGATAAAGATTTAGATGTAAAGAATAAAACCATAAATCCACCAGAAGAGAACATGAGCAATCTGCAATATAATCTTGGCGTAGTCTTACTGTTTTGGAAAAACAATATATGCAACCCATAGCAAAGGAATGTGACAGCCTCCATAATATATAAAGAGCTCTTTGAAATCAATGAGAAAAAGGTTAACAATCCAATAGTAAAATAGACAAATAATATAACTTATTCAAAGAAAAGGAAATAGAAGTGGTTCTTAAACAAAGGAAAGATGCTAACATCCTTTAGCTTAAGTGCAATTTACAACTACAAGGTGATTACTATTTTTTTTAACCTATCAGTTTGGCAAAAAAAAGAAAATTTTAACATTTTGTTAGGCTGTATTATTCATTCATAAACAATTTGCCCTCCCCCTTGCTAAACTTCCCTACAGTGGATTTTACTTCCTACTCCACTACTTTGCCTTAAACATGTTACTTGCTTTGGCCAATGGAATATGGAGCTTTCTCTGTGAATGCCTGATTTGGCTCAGCTACCTTATCTTGTTTCTGTTTTCCACCATGAAAATAGCATATCACAGATAGGGGTTAGTCCATCAGCCTGGGTCTTAGAATGAGAAGAGACATGGAGTCCAATGGACCCCAACTCAGTCCAATCAGGCCAACACGCAGCTGACCCACAGAGACCTCATGTTACACATGAAAAACAAAATTTTTTTTTAAACTGTAATCCATGGACAGAGTACGGTTGTTTGTTAACACAGCAAAAGCTTACTAGCACTTACAGTCCATTTGTGACTTATGGAAACACATGTTCTTGTATACTACTAGTAGAAATGTATATCAATATAACCCTTCTGGACAGCAATTTGGAAACACCTACAAAAATTACAAATGCAATTCCACTTCTGGGAATGTATTAGATATACTTTCAAATGGGCAGAATGTTACATATTCAAAGTTTGTCACTGTGGAACAGCATGTAATAGCACAGAATTGTTAACAATCCAAAGGTCATTAATCAGGGAAACAACAAAGCAATGGTATATTATAAAGCTATTAATAAAAGAAAAAAGAATGTAACTCTGCACTGATATAAAAACATCTTCAATATAATAATTGCTGATATATATATATACATATAAAGTAAAAAAAGCAAGGTACATATCTAAGAACTGAGTACAATGTGCTACAAAATGTGTGAAAATAAGACATCAAGTTTCTTTTTGCTTATATGTATATAAGGAAACCTTGGAAGAATATACAACAAAATGAAACAAAATGGTTATAATTGTGGGGACAGGGGGAAGTCAGAACTGGACAAATGGAAGATAGTTATGAGATTAAAACCTTTCTGCTGTATGCTTTTTAAAGCTTTTTATACTTTTTCTTTATTTTGAATGTGAATCCATTATGTTTTCAAAAAAGTGAAATATACATAAATTAAATTAGTTAAATACACATCTAATTAAACTAAAACCTCTCCAATGCCTGCTCATCAACGATACACAAGATTTCTCAAACTCGTATCAGCAGGCCCCACACATCTTATTCTTAGAGGCCTGTAATTAATATGTAATTTTTGTTATTAAAAAGCATTTCACCTGCTAAAAAGACTAAAAAATCTCATTTTTAAAAATAATCCTCAGGCTTCCCTCCTGGCACAGTGGTTAAGAATCAGCCTGCCAATGCAGGGGACACAGGTTCGAGCCCTGGGCCGGGAAGATCCCACATGCCACGGAGCAACTAAGCCTCTGTGCCACAAGCTACTGAGCCTGCGCTCTAGAGCCCGTGAGCTACAACTACTGAGCCCACGAGCCACAACTACTGAAGCCCGCGTGCCTAGAGCCTGTGCTCTGCAACAAGAGAAGCCACCGCAATGAGAAGCCCGCGCACCCCAAAGAAGAGTAGACTCTGCTCGCCGCAACTAAAGAAAGCCAGTGCACAGCAACAAAGACCCAACGCAGACAAAAGTAAATAAATAAATAAATAAATAAATAAATGTCTTCAATTTAATGATATTTTCATAGAACATGATTTTAGTTTCGGATATAATGTTTCTTTAACTGAAATTCAAAGACCCCAGTGAATATATCCTTGGGGGTATATAATATTTTTCTTTAACAGAGGCTTGTATATAGTTTGAAGAGTTTTAGAGATGATAGCCTAATTATAAATAAAAGTCCTTAACATGTCATATTTGACTTTTAATACTCTGTCATGGTCTCCTTACCCAACCAAATCTCTCCTACATGCCATAAACTTCATGCTCCTGCTGTACCAGGCTGCTAAAGTTGCTTGCAAACAGCCTGTTGCTTCTTGCTTCAATGCTTTTGTGTGAAATGTGCATTCCTCCTGGAATATCTTCCACACTCCCTTACCCCATTTTATCAGGCTAATTGCTACTCATCCTTTAAGATTTGTTGAAGCTGCAGACTCCATTGGAATCCCATGTTGATCCCTTACCTGTTATCCTTCTTGGGACTCCCATAACAGGTAGAACATAAGTTCCCACTACTTAGCTCTAAACTCTAAAAAGATGGATGCTCTGTCTTATTCATTATTGTATCTTCCAGACTATTTCAATGTTCTGTAATACCCATGGCATGCTCTATCTGAAGAAAAAGATCAGGAGACTTTGGGGCCCTACCTCTGTGTGTCCTGGTATCAGGCCATTGCACAACCTGTTTCCCAAGGCCAGGACATGCTCCCCATCATCACCTTTACACCACGATTAAGTATTACCTCTTCAAAGAAGCCTTCCCTAGGCTAGGATTGAAGTGTAAGAAACAACATGGGGTGGAAGGTCAAAGTCCATGGACAACTGTGGTGGTATTAACAGAAGATTGGAAGTTGGGATTTTTTGTGGGAAAAGTGATGCTACATTGAATTTGACATAATGGCAGAACTTCTGAGTAAAGGTTTCTAACTTAGAGATGGAAATATTACACTGAAGTGTGTAAAAGTATCATAGTAAAAGTAGATTTTACTTCATAAGCATGAAAGTCTGTTTAATAAGGTGAGTAAAGTACTAAACTAGAAAAAATAAAGTTTCAAGAAAGGACAAACATAATGACAATTTTTTAAAAAGAGGCCTATTTAAAAAACCATTGATTCTGGCTATTTAGTCAGTAACTGTTGAGAGATGCTCTTGAAATACCAGAAGAAAAGAGTTCATCTCTGATTAAATGAAACCATAAATTCCATAGCCTTCCTCCACCTCTCTGCAAACACACCACACACACCGCACACACACACATACATGTACACATGCACAACTATTTTATTCCTTTCCATAAAAAAGACTCTACAAACAACACAGGGTCTCCATGTTAAAAATTACATTAGAAACAGAAAAGCATCAACTGAAGGCATACTCTAGGAAAACTATACCAGGGAGAGAAGAAAATGTAGAAAATTTAAAATGTCTAAAGTTTTGAGGAAAAAATAATGGACTTCTTTATTAATTTCTTAATGGTAATAATCCCTGTCAAATACAACTACCATTACATTTTTCCAGGAGTCCAGATGCTATTTTGGCAATTAGGCAGTCACTGCCATTTTGATTGCATTTAAAATGATCAAGTATGCAATTGCCCACTGTTGTCCTTTTCTTCCAGTACAAAGATTTAAATCTTATTTCTGATCTAAAAATATTCCATTTATATCTCTTTGTTGATAGATTTTCCTGTTGCTTTATTTCAAGGTCCTGTAGAAATCATTAGTGACATTATGCCAAAGGCTGAACATCATAAGCAACCTGAACAGTTTGATTCACCTAAAAAGCAAAGCACAATTCACTGAAAGAAAATGCAATAATGATCCCGTCCAACTAAAACTGTTAAATTAAATGGAGAGAATCTAATGATTTCCCCTTATCATTTTGATATTCTGGAAACATGGCAGGGGAACGATAAATACCAGCACATATGTTGAAGATGCCCACTCTTTTTTAGCTTAAGGAAAGCAAGTGAATTCTTTTAAAAAGAAACTGCCCTGTTACATAAAGAACGTTCTAATGGATGCATCTAAGTGCAAAAAAAGGGCAAATAACCCCCTAAATTAATACATATTTAAACAAATTCTTAAGCCAATTAAACAAATAGAAAGCTATCCAATTAAGATACCGAGGAAGCACAGGAGAAAGTAGGCACTGCTGCCTGAACATAAGACCAGTTATGAAAAACACAAATGAGAAATCACGTTCTATTAGTTCAAAACAATAAATTTATCTCATTTCTACTTTTCTATAATTTCTGTCAAATACATATGATCATGCTTTTCGGTCACATATAGGCAATTCTGTCTACATACCTACAGTTTAAGAAATTACAAAAGCAGATGCAGAATTCAAGGAACTGTCCTTGATTCCCGAATCTGACATATCCATAGAAGAGCAAAATTGAGTATCAGGGAAATTCAGACTGGTTAATTTAATGGCCTGACCTTAGAGAGCTCTCAGAGGTATGTTTAACAGGCTTAAACAACTGACTATATCCTAAGTCCAGCATGCACACATGCATGAATGAGTGAAGTACAAAAAGCTGAAAGACCACAGATTTTATCCCATTCATAATTTCTGCATTTGAAGTGTATAATATTTAAATATGCACTCTGTAAGTAAAACTAGGCTGCTAATAAACTAGTTACGACTGATTAATTAAAATATAAAGCAGTAATCTTCAAACTTTTTAGACTTGGAACTCTTTCTCAAAAACAACGCCCCCCCCCCCCAAATCCCCAAAACTTAGGGAGAATAGAAGTATTAGAGAATAAGGGTGAGTTTGTATGGTGAGGCCGCAGCAGAGTTGGGATGGAAGAGAATTCCACTAAACCTTAGAAAAGTTAGAAAAACATCCCATCAAAAATAATTCTAGGGCTTCCCTGGTGGCGCAGTGGTTGAGAGTCCGCCTGCCGATGCAGGGGACACGGGTTCGTGCCCCGATCCCGGAAGATCCCACATGCCGCGGAGCGGCTGGGCCCGCGAGCCATGGCCGCGGAGCCTGTGTGTCCGGAGCCTGTGCTCCGCAACGGGAGAGGCCACAGCAGTGAGAGGCCCGCGTACAGCAAAAAAATATAAAAAAAATAAATAAATAATAATTCTAAATGTCTGCAGAAGCAAATTAAGATATATTAGGGGAGGGAGATAAATATTAGAATATTAAAAGGATTTAAACCAGGTACTTATAAACATTTTATAACATGTACCCCTTGTTATTTTATCACAAGGTTGCTCTTTTTCCCTCCATCTTATTTCTTCACTATCCCCAAATACTATACAACTCTAACTGTCATCATATTTCCCACAATTCACATGTATTCCTCAGAAACACTCCTTCACTATATCCCCTTTATTTACTTTGCAACCAATCCTGGGGCAGAAAAGACATACCTAAGTTACTAAGTATTTTATGTTTCTTTGAAAGATACATAGCTGTCCTGTTAGCACAGAGGTTCCATTATAGGATGTCCTGAAGAATACAACATGTTCACATCTCCCTCTAGGCCAGCCTTGAAAAGGAAGCTAACATAATGTACTCCTACGGAAGACTGTTCATTGTTTGAATGTGTAAAGTCCAGCATAACAATGGGTAATTCCCTAAGTGTTCGCCATATACTTTATTACTCCTTACGTATATATGTTTATCACATATATACGTAATCAATTCTTACATACATGTATGTAATATACCAGCTAACCCGATACAACCATTTACCTTAGTGTTTTTCAAACACTTCATGTAACTCAAATAGGGCAATAAAGGTTTTATTTGACTATTTTAAATGTAAATGTATTCTTGGTCATATAAATACACATATACAGGCATCAGTATATCTACAAAGTCAAATATACATGTTTCCAGTAAGTTCTGGCCCACCTTGATAAACGAATCTTTGACAGTGACCCATGATATCAGAAAGCTGGCAGGCGGCGCTTGCAAAGAACTAAACTTGGAGAATCAGCCACTAGGAGTACCGAAGGCCAGGACCAAGGCAAGGGTCGGGAAGTGGCAGGTTCCCGGCAGCCCCTGAGCCGGCAGGGCACGAAGGGGACGTGCCTGGCGTGCGCGATGACGTCAGCAACGTGCCCTGCGCAGATACCGTCAACCGCGGCAGGATTGTCTCTGTGGCAGCGCAGTCGGCTCACTGCCGTTCTCGTGCACCTTGTCCATATCCAGTGTCTAGAACACGTGGTCAGTGGCATGGGCAGTGCCCCATCAGTCTCAGGTGGCCTGCACTACCATGTTTGAGTGGACGACCTAACTGCCTATCAATTTGTCGTTTGGTTTTACCGACGATTTACCCGATTTGGTTTTACGGGTTTAGCACTGGCAGCCAGAGCGTGTTGGACCATTGTCAGGTCCTGCCTCAAAAACACTAGTCACCGCGGCCAGCTGGTGGTGGGGACCTCAGGCACGAAGACCAGAAGTAAAGCACCCCAGCACTGGACAACTTCCTGGACAAATTGTGGACTGACCCTCCGCATAGGGGCTTACAATCCCCTTGTGGTTCTCTGAGTGTTTAACAACCATGACCATTAGGCAGACGTGCATACCTAAGTAACCTATGTTTTTGCATTCTTACAATTGGCTTTGTAGCACCTGGAGACCAACTATCAGACCACAGTAATATTCTGCCTTGTAAGTTTTGTGTTGTCTAGTACTTGATGCAGATTATTTCATTATTTCTTCAAGATTTCAAAGAAGCAGTAGAAATGTCTTTTTGCATATCCAGTCTCCGGGTTAAGTGTGGGGTAAGAAGGGATGAGAATCCAACCCTTTTTTTCCCTCTCCTCCCTTACATTTCTTCCTCCCCATTCACAAGGAAACCCAATATCCCCCCTCTTCCGCCCCCCAAAACAGCAAGTGAACACATTAAGAGGTTTGCTTGGGTAAACGGCCTGTACTGGACTTTTTTCCTTCAAGACAAGGGAAAGGAACAAGTTTGTTTCTAGTTTGGCAGAAACTGAAAGGAAATTTTGTGCAGTGACTGTCATAAAAAGCTAAGTAATAAGTTTTATATTTTAATATATTGTATATATTGAAAATAAACATTAAAGTTAAGTTGATGTAAACAAAATATTTTATTTGATGAGAAGATTACAGAAATGCAATGAAGAAGAATATATTGAACTGCCCAGTAAAGTTAATGAAATCTTATTACCGTAATTAGCAAATAGGCCAGTTTCTAAACAATTTATGTACATGATAGCCAGGCAAAATATTATGTAATATGCATACTGAGTACATAGTTATCTATAATAGAAATGTATTGATTGGGTTATATACCCCCCCAAAAAATCTCAGAAGCAATATAATATAGTGAATAATCACAAACATGTATTATGTGAATTCAGAGAACCTAGGTTCAAGTCATAATTCTGCCCTCATACCTCTCTGATCCTCAGTTGCCTCACTTATAACTTGGGGATGATAACAATACCTATCTAGCAAAGATGTTTTAAATATTTAATATTACAATAAACATGAAAAAATGCTTTGTACACTGTGAAATGCAATGTAAGTGTTAGAAGTTATTTCAGCGAATGAGGTATTGTTTATAAACTTAGAAAAGTAACTCCAGTGCATAAAATAAGTCATACAAATTCCTATGTAAAATGATCTCTTTCAATAATACTACTCTTCATACCAGTGATTACATTTTCCTCTTGAGTGAATGATGCTGAAAAGAGCAATAAGATTGTTTTCTAGTAGCTGTATGTTTAACCCACAGTCAATTATTTTCAGATTGTTTATGTTGCACACAATGCATACCATAAGAAAGGAAACAAAAACATTAAGATTCTGGAAATGAGCTTTTAAATGTTAAGATTATTTAAACATTTCATTTATTATACGATTTATATGATGTATAGCATAAGCATGCATACACAGTAAGGAAATGAATTTTAGAAGTCGACACTAGGTGGGTCCATAGTAATGAACTGAACATTTTAAATTGAAATGTGAGAAATATCTGTGTTTAAAATAGATGGATTACAGCTCAAAAAAAGCCAGTTGAAACAGAGCAATTTGAAAAGCTCAATTGGTATTTTTAAAAGGTAAATATACATAAATAGGAAATATAAAAAGTAACTAAATATACAAGGTAGTCTAAATTATTTTTTAATTTAGTGATTTAGTATCTGCCAAAACAGTTTCCTTTCATAAAAGTATACAGACAATATGCAACATGGAGTAGAAATAGGAAGGTAATGTATGGTCTATAAGTTATCTAGAATAATATTTCCCCCAATAAATGTCTTTTCTGATTAAAAACAATAATTTTTAAAATATCCTTATAAATTCAAAATAATTTTAAGCCAATGTCTATAACAAAAACACTGCATTTTATCTCTGCAATAAAACATGGCAGGATAGTAGGAAACATGTAAAACAATATTTGGTTATAAGAGAATGGGAAACTGGACTTTCAAACCAAGTATAATAATAAGAAATTAAAATGATTACTTACGATAAACAGACCTTAATTTTCCTAACTGTCATTATATTCTGATTGGCCTGGCTTTGGTGTTTCCATCTAAAATTTTTTTGAAGATTATAAAGTTTAGTTTTGTGGCTGAGAAGATCCCTATAATATCATGGATATTATAATATCCAGATCAAGGATAATCATAGCTTACATTTATTAAGTGCTTACTAAGTAGCAAAGCATTATCATAAACACGCTTCAACCAACGCTTTCAGGTAGGCACCCTCGTTAGTATCATCCCCATTGGGGTACAAAATCAGAGATACTAAATAATTTTCCAATGGTCAAACAAATAATAAATGGCAGAACATGGATTCCACATGCCTCCCTAGTACTGGTTCTTGAACCCTTTTCAGATAAACTTCCTCAAAATGGTGTCTACTCCTGCTGTTACCATTTAACAACCTCACATGCACTTCTCAAGGAAACACAGTATAGCTTTCACCCACACACAGCACTACCAAAACTACTATTTCTAAGATTGACAATGACCTCCACATTACTAAACCTAGTGGAAACTTCAATTCTTATACTACCTGACCTTGGCCAAGCCTTCCTTTCTTCAACATTGTCTTCTCATTATTTCCATTACAGCAGAGCCCCTGTTTTTCATCATTCTTCTCTGTCTGCCCCTTCTTGGACTTCTTTGAGTGTTGTTCCTTCTATGCTCAACAGTTGGATGTTGTGGCTGCTTGGTTTGAGCATCAATTCTCACTCTTCTCTCTCCCACTGGACAATTTCATTTAATCTCTCAATTTTGGTAACATCTAAATGTCAAGACTCCAAAATAATATTTCTATCTCAGACCCCTCTTCTAATTTTATATCTCCACCTGGATGTCTTATAGGCATCTCAAACTCAACATGTCCCAAAAGTAAACTTATCACCTCTCTACTATCCACCTCTCTACCGTCCACTCCATTCTATCATGATAAATGGAGTCAACATCCACCCAACTGCTTGGGCCCAAAACCCCAGGATTCAGTTATTCTTGACACTTTCCTCTCCCTCAGGCTCCCAAATCTGTTTTGTCTCTAAGTCCTTCTAGTTCTATGTCCTAAATGTATCTTGAATCATTTCATTGTCTCTAATGTCATTGTGACCACAATAGTCCAAAGCATATAATCTCCAGCTAAAGTACTACAACTTCCTCTCAGTCTGTCTCTTACACACTCTCGTTCCCACCAGTCCATTTTGTCCCCAACACAATACTCAGACTGACGTTCTTCAAACAAAAATCATTTCCCGTGCTTAAAGTTCTTCAGTCTTCACATTTTCACTTAGGATAAAATCCATCACCCTTACTATGGCCTACACAACATCTCTTTATTGCTACCAAGCTCCAGTCACAGCAGTTTTATCTCCATTATCAGGATGTACCAAGTCATCTCTGAACTAAGGCTTCTGTCCTCTCCTATTTTCTTCGTTTGTAGTAATGTTTATCCAAATTTTTATTTGGCTAATGGCTACTTTATTTCAATTTAAATTCGACTTGTTCAGTGTAACTTTTCTTTAGCTCCAGGCTAACCTAGCTCAGCCTAGTATTCATTATTGGAGCATCAATTGTTGATACTCCACATATCAACAAAGTGATAGCTTCACAGGGTAAAGAAGTTCACAATGTATGAAACGGTACTCCAGCTAGAGTCAGGCATTATTTTAAAGATGGCAGGGTATGGTTTCAGGTTTCATTCTTTTGGTTTATTATCAAAACAGCAAACAAATCATACAAATATTTTACCTGAGCTCAAGGATACAAGTATGAGGACAAAGCTCCACAAAGACTTTCTAACAAGCAGGACTCGGAAGTTCTGTTATCGACAGTCCTTTCCCCAAGCTAAGTGACTCATTCACCAAGTTGGAGAAACCCAGAAACCTTTCACTTCCTAACGGCACATCAGCATGCATGAGTGCACCGTTAAGGTAGAACACATTCTTGCTGGGCAACAGTTAATCACAGCAGCATTCTATTTAATACTGTGACATTAAGTAGTATGGCCTATCCCATAGCCTGTCATATGAACAGAAAAGCAATGACTCCCTTCCTCCTAACAAAAAACCACAGACTTTCAGCTTTTTAGCAACGTTGAGATATAATTCACATACCATGTAGTTCATCCATTTAAAGTTCACTATTCAGTGGTTTCTGGGATATTGCATTATTGTTTTTTTAAGTATGGAGATAAATACATATGTAAAAAAATGACTATTTTAAGTGTACAATTCAGTGGTATTAATAACATTCACAATGTTGTGCATCTATCCCCACTATCTATTTCCAAAATGTTTTCATCACCCCAAACAGAAACTCTGTATTCCCCATCTTCCCTTCCACTCCAGCCTCTGGTAACCTCTTATCTACTTTCTGTCTCTATGAATTTGCCTGTTATACATATTTAAGTGGAATCACACAATATTTATCCCTTTATGTCTGGCTTATTTCACTTAGCATGATGTTTTCAAGGCTCATACATATTGTAGCATGTATCATTTCTTTTCTAGGTAACAATATTCTATGATATGAATATACCACATTTGCTTAGCCATTCATCTGTTAATGGATACGTAGGTTGTTTCCACATTGTGCCTATTGTGATAGTGCTACAATGAACACTGACACACAAGTCTCTGTTTGACTCTCTCTTTTCAATTCCTTTGGATACATAACACAGAACATAATTGCTAGGTCATATGGTAACTCTGTTTAGCTTTTGAGGAACCACCAAACTCTTTTCTATAGCATTCCCACAAGCAACATTAAGAAGGTTTCAATTTCTCCACATCCTTGCCAACATTTATTATTTTCCATTTTTTTCTGTTTGTGTGTTTTGTTTTTTCCTATAGCCATCCTTGTAGGTGTGTCAGCTGACTTATTTTTGTACAACTAATGCAAATTTATCCAGGGAGATTACCATCATAATTACCACTACTGCTTCTTCTACAGTGGAGAGATTTAGATTAAATATAAACATGGGGCTTCCCTAGTGGCACAGTGGTTAGGAATCCACCTGCCAATGCAGGGGACACGGGTTTGAGCCCTGGTCTGGGAAGATCCCACATGCTGCAGAGCAACGAAGCCCATGCGCCACAACTACTGAAGCCTGCGTGCCTAGAGCCCGTGCTCCGCAGCAAGAGATGCCACCACAATGAGAAGTCAGTGCACCACAACGAAGAGTAGGACTTGCTCGCCACAACTGGAGAAAGCCCACATGCAGCAACGAAGACCCAATGCAGCCAAAAATAAATAAATTAAATGAATAAATTTTTTAAAAAATTAATTAAACGTGTAAACTATACAATTGATTCACAGATGGCAAAGCTGTGTAGAATTTTTTTTCACATATTCCCAAGTCTAGGAAATAAAAAATGTAGAGTAATCAATTGGATGTCTTTTCAATAATTCTCATATTTTGGAGAGAGTACTAGAATTGCTGTTAAATCATTTACCTTTCCCAGATCTGTTAATTATTTTGCCAATCAAGAAATTTGGGGAGGAGTAAAAACATAGATTGAGAACTAGTTAATGCTAAATACTGTGCAAGCACTTTAAACACACCATATTATATATTCTTCAGAATAGATAATAATAGGTAGTTATTATTTTTCCATTTTATAGATTAAAAAATGAAGCTCTAGGAGAACCATATTTACAAAAGGAGCATAGTTAAAATAACAGTGGTTCTCAAAATTTTACTAGATATTCATTTCTGCATTCAATAAATATGAATTCGGGAGTGAATAAAATCTTGCATACCATCACCAAATATAAAATATAAAAACTATACTGCTTTGGTTAAAGGATGGGGAAAGGCCAGGAGATGTACCCTGAGACCTTGTACACCAAGGCTGCCCATCCATCTGCAGTCAGACAAAAAAAAAAAAAAGAGTAGAGGATATCAGTGTTCTTTAAGCTATAATGTCAGTTGAGTATTTTTATTTAGGAGTCAGAAACAGAGCATAGACAAGTCAGGGTAATACAGATTACAAACATAAAAAGTTGGGGGCTTCCCTGGTGGCACAGTGGTTGAGAGTCCGCCTGCCGACGCACGGGACACGGGTTCGTGCCCCGGTCCGGGAGGATCCCATGTGTCGCGCAGCGGCTGGGCCCGTGGGCCATGGCCGCTGGGCCTGCACGTCCGGAGCCTGTGCTCCGCAACGGGAGAGGCCACAGTGGTGAGAGGCCCGCGTACCGAAAAAACAACAACAACAAAAACAAAACAAACAACAAAAAAAGTTGGGATACTAATAAACATATCCTGGAAAGAGTCCTAAAATTTTATTCTATTTTTTAAAAATTTTATGCTTTGGCTGCAGTTGTTGACAATAACATTGTTTATCTTAGTGATGCAAAGAAAACTCTACACTCTTATTCCAAATCAAAGGCAAAAACCCACCTAGACATGATCTAGTATTGAAAGATAAAGGGATTACGGGGAGAAGAATCACCATAGATAGATGAATTCATAATCAGTCTATCTTTTCTTTTCAACATCTTAGATTGTGATCTTCCTGTAAACAATTGGGTCCATGCTTTAGTTCTCTGAAACCACTAGGTTTTGAACAGGAATTACAGGAAGATACTATGGGAAGAGAATGAATCATTTTGCAAGAAAATGAAACAGAAAAGTAATTTGTGGGATCATAATTTTAAAATGAATGGATTGACACAGAAAAGGAAAAACAAATGATTAACAATGCAGTTTTAGCAACAGGAAAATAAAGGGAGACTCAGAGAAAAATTAGAAGAAAAGGAAAATTTGAAATGTATTATATGAAAAGATAAAACATTAAGGAAGAGAATCTTCCAGATAAGTTTGGGAAGAAAAATCCAAAAAAGCAGGTTGACAAAAAGGAGCTAAAATATCAGTCTAAAAGTAAATCATTTCTATTTGAAGATAAGGTAAAATAAATCACTTTTATTTCATTATACATCTGCCTAGTAGTAAATTTGTCAGTTACAAGAAAAAAGTAAATCAATTGCCATTAGTCTTTTTTACTTATATCTAGGCATTCTAGACTCCTAATCACTAGAAATAGAAATATAGCAACGGAAAATGTTCAAATACTTTATTTAAATAAAAGTAGATTTGCAATACTCTTGAAATACTATATGAATAGCCAGTGAAAGAGCACCATCTAAATCTTCCTTTACCAGTTTCTTTTCCCATTGACAACTTAGGCCAATAACAAGAAAGCCAAACCAGACCCTAATTCTTAAGATGAATTTGATGTACTTCTTTAAAAAATAAAACACGAAAGATCAAATACCAATACCAAGTTCATTGTTTAGGGTCCTATTTACTCTTCATGTATCCAAATCTAACTTTTTTTTTTTTTTTGGTGATTTATGTTTGTTGGTTGATTGGTTGCTCTGAAGTGTGGTTTGTTTTCCTTTATTAGAGTCATTAGTGCCCTGCTATGAATCATTTCTTTGTGTTACAGAAACTGTGGAATGTGATATGTTTCCTTCTAGTGAGGCAGTGTGATGTCAAGACTAAGACCATGCGTTTTAAAGAGCCCAACTGTCTAGGTTCACATCCTGTCTCTATTACTCAAAGTTACTCTCTGTGCCTCAATTTTCCCATCTGTTAAGTGAGACTGATAATAATAATACTTACCTGATAGGGCTATGGTAAGGAATAAATTAATGAATATGCATAACATAAGTGCCTTGTGCATAACAAGCACTAAGTTTGGCTACTAAGACCAGAAAGAATGTCAAAAGTTTTATACTCTGAGATTTGTATTTAATCCATCATATTACTTAACCTGAGAAAAAGTTATTCTTCTCAACTTACTTGTAAGCAAAATTATGATGGGTAAATTAGAATTAGCATATTCTTTCCAGCTATAGACATCAGTCTCAAATATAGTTAATATAACTCATTTTAACTATGAAGCATACCAATGAGTAAACAAGAGACATATTTTTACATAATGTAAGTTTATAAATTTAAAAGACAAAGCAATTTTCCATTGACTCTCTTGACACAACTGATTTTATTTTTTAATTTTTTTTATTTTTTTAACATCTTTATTGGAGTATAATTGCTTTACAATGGTGTGTTAGTTTCTGCTGTATAACAAAGTGAATCAGCTATACATATACATACATCCCCATATACCCTCCCTCTGAGTCTCCCTCCCACCCTCCCTATCCCATCCCTCTAGGTGGTCACAAAGCACCCAGCTGATCTCCCTGTGCTTCCCACTAGCTATCTATTTTCCATTTGGTAGTGTATATATGTCCATGCCACTCTCTCACTTCATCCCAGTTTACCCTTCCTCCGCCCCGTGTCCTCAAGTCCATTCTCTATGTATGTGTCTTTATTCCTGTCCTGCCCCTAGGTTATTCAGAACCAGTTTTGTTTTTGTTTTTGTTTTTTTTTAGATTCCATATATATGTGTTAGCATAAGGTACTTGTTTTTTGCTTTCTGACTTACTTTAATCTGTATGACAGACTCTAGGTCCATCCACCTCACTACAAATAACTCAATTTCATTTCTTTTAAGGCTGAGTAATATTCCATTGTATATATGTGCCACATCTTCTTTATCCATTCATCTGTCGATGGACACTTAGGTTACTTCCATGTCCTGGCTACTGTAAATAGAGCTGCAATGAACATTGTGGTATATGACTCTTTTTGAATTATGGTTTTCTCAGGGTATATGACCAGTAGTGGGATTGCTGGCTCATATGGTAGTTCTATTTGTAGTTTTTTAAGGAACCTCCATAGTAGTTGTATCAATTTACATTCCCACCAACAGTGCAAGAGGGTTCCCTTTTCTCCACACCCTCTCCAGCATTTATTGTTTCTAGATTTTTTGATGATGACCACTCTGACCAGTGTGAGATGATATCGCATTGTAGTCGTGATTTGCATTTCTCTAATGATTAATGATGTTGAGCATCCTTTCATGTGTTTGTTGGCAGTCTGTATATCTTCTTTGGAGAAATGTCCATTTAGGTCTTCTGCCCATTTTTGCATTGGGTTATTTGTTTTTTTAATATTGAGCTGCATGAGCTCCTTGTATATTTTGGAGATTAATCCTTTGTCAGTTGCTTCGTTTGCAAATATTTTCTCCCATTCTGAGGGTTGTCCTTTTGTCTTGTTTATGGTTTCCTTTGCTGCACAAAAGCTTTTAAGTTTCATTAGGTCCCATATGGTTATTTTTGTTTTTATTTCTATTTCTCCAGGAGGTGGGTCAAAAAGGATCTTGCTGTGATTTACCTCACAGAGTGTTCTACCTATGTTTTCGTCTAAGAGTTTGATAGTGTCTGGCCTTACATTTAGGTCTTTAATCCATTTTGAGTTTATTTTTGTGTATGGTGTTAGGGAGTGTTCTAATTTCATTTTTTTACATGTAGCTATCCAGTTTTCCCAGCACCACTTATTGAAGAGGTTGTCTTTTCTCCATTGTATATTCTTGCCTCCTTTATCAAAGATAAGGTGACCATATGTGCATGGGTTTATCTCTGGGCTTTCTATCCTGTTCCATTGATCTATATTTCTATTTTTGTGCCAGTACCACACTGTCTTGATTACTGTAGGTTTGTAGTATAGTCTGAAGTCAGGGATCCTGATTCCTCCAGCTCCATTTTTCTTTCTCAAGATTGCTTTGGCTATTCGGGGTCTTTGACACAACTGATTTTAAAATAAAAGTGGATAAATTTAAATTCCTTCAAAGTATGGATCTTAATGAAATATTTGGGTAGTCATAAAATACTATTCTCTGAACTGTTGAAGGAAAAAAAAAAGAGTTCTGTCTGGAATTAAATAAACTTAAAACCTATTTTGTCAAAATTGCTAAAAAAACGGACAACAGACAATTTGACTATATCTTGGGGAAATGGTTCAACAGTTATCTCCAAAAACTTTCAGTCTGTTAGGAGACTATGTCTTTAATCATATCTATGAGCAACACTATTTAAGAAAAAGAAAAACAAAAAAGGAGGAGGGTAGCTAGGAGGAGGAGAAAGGGAGAAAAGTGAAAGCTACTAGAACCCAAGAAACAAATCCAGGGATTGGCCCAATTTTAGTTATTTTACTAAAAAGCAGATGAACATAAGATTTGTTAAGGCTAAAAATCACATTATTATAAGTAGATCTGGATAATAAAAGGTATGTTACTTAGGAGGCAACTTGGAAGTCCATTAGACATTTATTTGAAGGTAGGTTTATAGCTGTCACAAAAGTCAGTAAATTATGTCTGTCATTATAATAATACACTGAGTCACTTTTATATGCCTGGGGTGTACAAAGAATACCAAACCCCTTTCCAAGACCCTATAGTCACTGTCAGTCCACTACTTGTTTAAAAAACAAAACAAAAAGAAATACCAACTTTAAAAAAAATCTGTTGTTTTAGAAGTAGAAGAAGAAAAATAAGATGTGAAAAGCAAATATAGGACTCAAAGACAGTTAAGGAGAATAGAAGTTAGAAGAGGATTCAGATTCTATAAGATAAAGATGGCCCCTTTTCTCAGATATAATAAAATACCCTACTTTATTGTGACTGAATTTTGTGTTTAACCTCATTACCACCTTCTTTGAACAATAAATAAGTTCATATTTGGATAAAAGCTATTTGGGGATGAGAAACAGGGACAATAGCAAGGAGATAAGATTTGTATTGAGACTATCATCTATAACTTAATATGAATTAATTTAGTAAAAATTAATTTCTTCCAACATTTCATGAGCTCATCGACACAATGTAGAGGAGGCTTAGAGAGAGGTAGTAAGGGATAATTTTGGAATTTGGAACATGCTATAGAATGATTCTGTGCTACTCTATCACTCTCCCAGCTCCCAACTCCCAAAAAAGTAGAGTCAGGGGGACTGAAGTTTGAATAAACAGAAAAGTGACATAATAAAAAAAGATGAAGATGCATAAAGATAGGCTGAAAGTGTTGAAAACAAAATTTAACTCATTATTCTATCTAGGCTACCCCTGCACCTAAGGGACATAAAAAAACAAACGCTTTTCCTGTCCCTCTTGAACCACAACTCCCCTTGACTACCAGTTCTGAACCTGTGAGAACTGTAGCCCATATACTACTTTGTAGAGTAAATAAGCTTTGGGGGCTATCTGGTTATCCAAACACAATTCATAACTTTATTTCTGTAGAAAAATGTGTTGTTAATTCCAAATTCCAAACAAACTATTTGAAACAAACTGTTCACAAGTTTGGGACAGCTTGCACACTGTGTGTTTTGGATTTAAGAAGTTAAATGACACCTTACTGGATAAAAAGGTATTATGACATGTGATTCATACAACTATTATTAATCTTCAACAAATTGTGCTGGAGTAAGTATCCAAAGGTGTTCTAGCTTAATTTAAACCTCTGCAAAACTTGCTGGTAATTTTCCAAGAACAGATTGACTTATGATATTTTCAATGTCCCAAAATTTGCCTTTCAGTCATAAACTAAAGAATACCATGTTGCACATTTCAACACTTACGTCTTCAATCTTAAATAAAAATGCAGTCTAAATGTGGCCAATAACAAACATGAACCAGTCAAGAATATCAAAGTTTCAAATTGTTTCATTTGATTTATTTTTAATATAGGAAACAAAACTTTGGAATTAATAATAGAAAGCATGTGCAGATAAATTACACACAAAAACTAAAACATGAGACTATAGACGTGGTACCAAGCTCTCCCATATACACCACTTGCTATTGCTATACGTAATTTTTCCAGGCTGTTCAGTGTCCTTTGCAGTCATTATCCAATCCTACTTCACAATGTATGTTAGAAAAAAGGTGAAATATTTGCTTTCAATCTATATGATAAAGAATTTATTGCCTTTAGCATAAATCAATCTAGAGCTAAGTCAGTAAGAAGCTGTAGATTTTTCTCACTCTGGGTTCCATACCTAGCTGTAAATTATGTCATTCATTTATAAGAAATTTAAGATCAGTATCAACATTAACAGAAAGTTACCTAATAACTGTCTGATTTTTGCATCCCTATAAAAGAAACAAATAAATTTCCCATGTACTCTACTAGATAATTTACCACCATCAGATAGTACATATAAAAAATTTGAGTATTTAGGAAACTTAAAACCATCTATCATATCTCTTCTTTCCTCTAAGTTTTTAGATGTATTTTTTTCCTTATTTCTTTTAATCATTGCTTTTCTGAATTTAAATAATATACTTAAATAATATTTTAATATCAGTTAAGGCTATATCTACTTAATTTTTGCTATGAAACATGAGGTAATTAGTAAGCCTTTTCTCCACCTCTCCTCCTCCTCCACCTCAAAAAAATTAGCTATAATTTTATTTTTATATTATGAAGTTTTATCATTCAGATCCTTTTTGTCACATTTTGACCACTGTAGGTTAGAAAATTTTTATAAAAGATAGTAATTAACACGGACAATATTGTTTTTAACTGTAGACTGAGATGTATTATTGGCCTCACAAAAATATAATCTTATGTCTTAATTTTTTATCTTTGAAGGGGAACCTTCTAAGCATCAGTATCTAACAAATTCTCTTTCATTTACTTTCTGGTTTCCTTCCCCTCTTATGGTCATACTTCACTACCTGAATTTCATATATGCATTTTCTAAGATTTCTTTTTTGTTTTTCTCATTGATCCTCTTGAATAATCTTTTTGTACAGGGCAAGTTAATAATAACCTAAATTATTGCATGATAGTGTCTTTTGCATAATATAATATCTTTTTATCCTTCCAACTTTGAAGACATTGTTTCATTTTCTTTGAATATTCACTGCTGCTGGTGACATTTTTTTTTGACATCTTTATTGGAGTATAATTGCTTTACAATGGTGTGTTAGTTTCTGCTGTATAACAAAGTGAATCAGCTATACATATACATATATCCCCATATCTCCTCCCTCTTGCATCTCTCTTCCACCCTCCCTACCCCACCCCTCTAGATGGTCACAAAGCACCCAGTTGATCTCCCTGTGCTTCCCACTAGCTATCTATTTTCCATTTTGTAGTGTATATATGTCCATGCCACTCTCTCACTTCATCCCAGCTTACCCTTCCCCCTCCCCATGACCTTAAGTCCATTCCCTACGTATGAGTCTTTATTCCTGTCTTGCCCCTAGGTTCTTCAAGAGCATTTTTTTTTTTTAGATTCCATATATACGTGCTAGCATACAGTATTTGTTTTTCTCTTTCTGACTTACTTCACTCTGTATGACAGACTCTAAGTCCATCTACCTCACTACAAATAACTCAATTTCGTTTCTTTTTATGGCTGAGTAATATTCTATTGTATATATGTGCCACATCTTCTTTATCCATTCATCTGTCGATGGACGCTTATCCACGTCCTGGCTATTGTAAATAGTGTTGCAATTAACATTGTGGTACATGACTCTTTTTGAGTTATGGTTTTCTCAGGGTATATGTCCAGTAGTGGGATGGCTGGGTCATATAGTAGCTCTATTTTTAGTTTTTTGAGGAGCCTCCATAGTGACTGTATCAATTTACATTCCCACCAACAGTGTAGGAGGGTTCCCTTTTTGCTGGTGACATTTTAATGTCAATAATACTCTCATTCCTTTAAATGCAATTTTTCTCCTTATATATATATACACATATATATGCTTTCAATTTATATGATACATCATATAGATCATATATATCATATGAATATAAAATTCTGGGAGGGGGACGAGTTCTAAAATCTGAACAGAATGTGGATGGAAGGTATGGAAATATCCTTAATATGGCTACCATCAATACTGGGAGGTAACATCAACAAAGAATCCTAACCCATATATGGGTACATGTTTCAAAATGCTTTTCTTTTAACAATTTCCATTTTTGCTTATCTTATTCCTATAGTATCTAAAAATATGCCAACATGACAATACTTCTGACCTACTCCTATTTATCATTTCAGACAGAAAGAGAGAGGGCACTGTCCTTTCCTCCTCACCCTCCACCTCACATGTCACGCTGTATCTGCTCTTCATCCCCACCTCTCTCCCAGAGAACCACATGGCTCCTGAGCTACATCTTGGGCCCAAGAGTGAGCACCCAGCAACAAAGTCTTCCCTGGGAGGCTGGGCTAGTGAAAACCTGGGTAAACCCTGGCAGTGGCTTGGGTTGTTTGGACAAGTACTCCTTCTTCTGTATCCTTGAAGTATGGTATAGAAGAGCAGGAAGTGGGGTCTTGGGTCTGCATGGGTGTACACTTTTGGCCACTCATATTCTTCTCTTTGGATGTCATGATCAGAACAGGGCCAACATCGGTCCCTCTAAATGCTCTGATAGTCTGAGTCTGAAGCTAGAGGTGTTAAGAGATTTCAAACACTTTCAAATTATGTCTGTATGGTAGGGCTCCTCAACCAATAGCCAGGATCTACTAAGAGATCTCCAAGTCTAATTTTACTACCTACACACCTCCCTTGGACTCTTTAAGATGTGTTGGGGTTTTTTTAAATTGTGTTAATTCCCTGACAGTGAGTAACTACACCTAGGCTACCACAATATGTTATTTTTCTATGTACATGTTACACACACACACACACACACACACACACAGGTGAGCAGCTTGGTTTTCACTTCTGATTGATTTAGTTCACTTTTTTTTCAAAGAAAATCATTGAATATGGCCATTAAAAATATTTCTGAATGAGGAATCCTGAAATATAGGATGACATTTGTTTTATTTTCCAAGATATAAGTTCTTAGGCATATTTCTTCAAGAGGCTCAAAAATGTTGTCAAATTAATGTTCATTTTTTCTAAATTCTCAGTATCCAATAGTTATTCTTCCCAATTCATAAATATAATTCCTTGTTTTCTACAAGTGTACTCAATGATTACTAGGAAAATTAACTAGAGTTCCTCATACACTGATATGTAAAAACATTGCCTATGTCACTGTAATATTTATGGCAACACTCAATTGTAATATATAATATTGATTTAACAATTTAAGAAGTCCTGTAGTGTACTTCCTACAGGGCAGAGACCATATTGTTTCCTATATGTGATCAGCATCCAGCATATTCAATGAAGTAGGATTGATGGGGACAGGTATATAGAATGATCTCCCTGATAAGGAAGTGAATACTAAAGAAGCTTTTGAACTTGAACTCTAATTCTAAGCCTCGGGAAATGTATTTGGAAAAAGTATTTTGAATGAATATAACCATAAACTGCCTATTTTTCATAAAAGCCCATTTTTATGACTTACAGAACAATTCCTCTCTCTACTTCACAGTTTTCACCCTCAAGCCAGGAGACATGCCACGTTCACTTCTGAATGCTCATAACATTCAAGTGGTTGTAACTTTTTCCAGTTCCTTTATATATATGGTACAGAGAACTGGGCAGTGGGGGTGGAGAATCATTGCTGTTTTTATTCATAAGCCAATGATTCTCCTAAATCTCCATTCAGATATATGTATGAATGCGTCAAGAGCCCCACAGTGGTCATCCATTCTGAATAAATCAGGGATTCTGCAATGGTATATAGTTGATGGTAATCATGGTTTGGTGACTGAGAGTCTTAGTACCAGTCAATGACACTGGAGTTTTTAATGTTACTTAACTCTACTCCTTAAGGGAGCACTTCTCAGTGGAAATATATGTATGAATCACATATATAATTTTAAGTTTTCTAAGTAGCCACATTTTTAAAAAGTTAAAGAAAAGCTGAAAATAATTTGAATAATTGATTTGACCCAATATATCCAAAATATATTCAATTCTACATTTAATTATATTAAAAATAATATATTTTAAATTCATATTTTCTTACTAAGCCTTTGAATCCAGTGCATATTTAGCACATCTTCATTTGGACTAGCCAGATTTCAAGTGCTCAACAGTCACATCCAGTGGCTACCCTGTGGGATAGCACAGCAGATGTGTCATTTTATGCCTTTGCCAGCCCTTTTCAGGCTCTTGCAAACCATCAAGCCCAGCACAATCAAGAACCTGAGCTAATCTTGGAGAGCAAGTAGCAGAAAATAATCAGGCTTGGCAGTCACTGGGATCTGGAGTCCATTGTGCTGCTCCAAGCCCTGATACCCGAGGTCCGTAAGGGAAGATTTAAGCATCTGTGTTTAGAAATGGGCAGGCAGTGTCCTCACCACTTCATACCAATAATAGGGCATTGGAACAGACTGTGTGGTGCTTTGGGGACTTGTAAGCATCCTCTGCTTCCCTCTCTCTCCAACCTCTTTTGGGTAGTTCCAATGCTCAAGTTATGCTTTCCAACCAGATGTTTAGTTTCACCAAAGGTAATGAGATGGTAGCACTGTGCCATTCTGGTATAATGTGAATAATCATGGGAGCAGGATATTGGTCTTTGAGATGTGTCTTTCATCTGAGGTCACCTGAGCAGTTACTGCAGAAGAGGGCATCAGTTTTCCTCACCTGTAAAATCAGGAGTTGGGCTGGATGAACTGGGAAGTTCCTTCCTACGCTAAAAATTATACAATTACTATATAAATTAGGTAAATATCATAAAGTCAAAAATCTGAAATTATGCACTCAAACCTTTTAAATGTAGAATTATAAGAAGTACATTCTAAATCTATGAAGAGCTGAATTTATAAAATGTTATTGCAGAAAAAGGGTTTTATTTTTTTAAATACAAAATGAGATTTCTATAGAATAGATGTTGACCAAGAACATATTTACACACTGGATTACCCTTAAATTTTGTTCCAATTTCCAATTTGTCAAATTATTTCATGTGGCGCAAGGGAAGTTATTTTTACTGATAAAAGTTTACACAGTGTCCTTTAAACATATTTTAAAATGAAATGAATTAAAACAGAAATTAAACAAAATTAATAAACAAAACAGAGCTTCCCTGGTGGCACACTGGTTAGGAATCCACCTACCAATGCAAGGGACACGGGTTCAAGCCCTGGTCCTGGAAGACACCACATGCCACGGAGCAGCTGAGCCCATGCACCACAACTACTGAGCCTGCGCTCTGGAGCCCGCGAGCCACAGTTGCTGAGGCCCACATGCCTAGAGCCCTTGCTCTGCAACGGGAGAGGCCACCGCAATGAGAAGCCCACGCACCGCAGCGAGGAGTGGCCCCCACTCGCCGCAACCAGAGAAAAGCCTGCACGTAGCAACGAGACTCAACGCAGCCAAAAATTAAAAAAAAAAAAAAAAATGTAGCGTGGAAAATCAGAGTCCTCAAGAATGATTGGAGGCAACGATAGAAGCAGCACAATTTCTAAATTATTTTCCAACTCTGAGACTACAGGCTCAGAGAAAAAATTTTTCAAAAGGACAACCTCTCCTCCTGTGATTTCTCTCAATACTTCTTTCATATATATACATATGTCTTTTACATAGTCATTGGTCCATTTATTTAGTAACTATATATTAAAAAGCTATTATAGGCTAGTACTGTGCTAAGCATCAGAGAGATAATAATGGAAACCTTACGGAAATTGAGGGAGACAGACAAGTGAAAACATTCTGTAGTAAGCACTACAAGTGGAGTAAGTTTGGATTACAAGGGCCTACAAGTGCACAAAGTAGCAAAGGAGAAACATCTAGCTCCATCTTGGATCAGTCAGGGAAAGCTTTCTAGGCAGGAGACTTTTCAACTGAAGCTGAGCCCTGGGTGACTCAGAAACCCACCAAGGAGTGGAAGCAGAAGCTGGTTGGAGGATATCAGCATGTTTCCTGCAAAGGAACACTTTGCTCACAATTCTAGAAGTAAGAGAGAATGTGGCCCATTTTGTGAAATAGCAGGGTTTCCATTATGGTTGGATCACCAACTACAGTGAAGGTGTGAAGAGACACTGGGTGGAAATGTATAACCTGGGTTCTTATCACCAATGTCTGATACATGAGGGAATCAGTAGCAATTATCTGAATGAGTGAACAGTTGAAAATGCCAAAATAAGGGTAAATTTCAAGCTATACACATTTTCATTCTGTGAACCTATCGCTTCCATTAAATTGGCACTAAACGCTTAACTTAGACTTTGCTGTAGATCTAGCAAATCAAAGTTTGAAAACGTGGCTTAGTAAATACTGAGCAGACATTTGATATAATGGACAGATAAAAATAATCATAAGTAGTACATCAATTGTTTCTTTATAAGTATGTATTTTTAAAGTATTGGAAAATGCTTTAAAATCGTGTGTTCTCTTAAGCTTTTTTTTTTTTTTTTTTTTTTTTTTTTTCAGTACACGGGCCTCCCACCGCTGTGGCCTCCCCCGTTGTGGAACACAGGCTCTGGACGCGCAGGCTCAGCGGCCATGGCCCACGGGCCCAGCCACTCTGTGGCACGTGGGATCCTCCCAGACAGGGGCACGAACCTGTGCCCCCTGCATTGGCAGGCGGACTCTCAACCACTACGCCACCAGGGAAGCCCTCTCTTAAGCATTTTAAGCACCCCCTCTGCAAGCTCATATACTACAAACTTCACTTGCATCACTTTTTTGTTGTTATTGAAGAGAGAAACGACTGCCCAACATTTGTAAAACAGTTATATATTCTAAATGGGTGAAATCAAGGTGATTAGTTCTTTACTATATTTCTGCTTTTATACATTTCCTTCTTTAACCAATATTAAGTAGACATGCATACTAAAAGCAGACAACTTAAAGTTTGTAATTAAATTACAATGGCCAAGTTGGGTCTATACTTTCTCACAATATGCGACCTAAGGAGTGTGCACAGTGCACAAAAAGAACTTGAAAAAAATTGAAATACAATGGCTAAGTGAAAAACTTTCACAGATACGCAAAGAAAATCCACTCCCCTTCCTTGAAATGCACTTTCATTTTTTGTTTCCGAGAAGAAAAGCAAAAGGGAACCTTTGTTAGTTTCCTATTGCTGCTTTAACAAATTATCACAAGCTTAGTGGCTTAAAACAACACACAATTATTGTTTCATAGTTTTGGAGGTCATAAGTCCAAAAGGGGTCTCACTGGGGCTGCAATCAAGGTTTGGGCAGGGCTGCATTCCTTTTTGGAAAATCTTGGGGAGAATTTGTGTTTTTTTTGCCTTTTCTAGCTTCTTGAGGCTGCCTGCATTACTTGTCTGGTGGCCCCCATCCATGTTCACAGTCAGCAATATTGAGTCTTTCTCAGAATGCCGTCTCTCCACCTCCTTCTTCCCCATTTAAGGAGCCTTTTGATTATACTGGGCCAACCTGGATAATCCAGGATGCTCTCTTTATTTGAACTGATTGGCAATCTCAATTTCATCTGCAACTTTAATTCCCACTTGCTATGTCATATAACATATTTTTTATAGGTTGCAGGGATTAGCGTGTGGATATCTTGACCAGGGGGCAGTGGGGGTGTGTTTGTGATTATTTGGCCTACCATAGAAACTATCAGAGTAAGAAAAATTTTAACTTACACTGTATATTAACTGTATTTTATTTTGTCCAGTAAGATTTGATTGGAACATGATGTCAGGCTTTCATGCAATCTCAGAGAATAAATAAGACAAGAATCCCTGTCTTCATGAAGTTTGCAGAGAGAAAGTACAAATCACATGTACAAAGTAAAAATCTTTTGGGACAAGGAACTTTCATCACTTTAAGTACTCATTAAGTTAAAAAAATAATGTTATTTACCAACATCAATCAAATTAATTTTATAATGTAGCAATAATAAAAATTATATTTCATTGCATGACTCATAATACACTATTAAAAGAACAAAATATATCTTTCATCAATTGGGTGACTCATAAGTCCATAGAGAAAGTAAAAAAATTTAGTCAGTCAACTGACTGAGCTACATGATTCTAAACAACTGATTTGAATGATCTTTTATTTCATCAACATGAATGATTTTTTTTCATTGAAGTGACAGACCATTATAGTATCAAGTAGGGGTGTACCAGATTTACAAAGTATCAATGAATGCCTTCCTTTAATGGTCTAGGAAAGAAAAGAAATAGTTTGGGGATCATAATTCCCATCTATCATCCTTCAAAGACTTGTGTTACAAACTTTATCAAGTTAGCAAAGCTTTTTCTTTATACTCCATTCTCCTCCAGGAAAAAAAAAAGCTTAAAATTCTACTTTAAGTTTCTCTTCTTTTTGTGCTAATCAAAAACTCACCTAAAAACAATTATTCCTTAACTCTCTGTGAGAAAAGAAATTATTTATTTTCTTTTCTCAACTACAAATATCGTAGTGTTCAGTTAATTAACAGATTTTACAGATTAACTTGTTATTACAGTTAATAAGGCTAACTTCAGTGATTGATTTAGCATGCTATTGAGTGACTACTAAGTGTTAGTACTATTCTAGAAGGTGTGGATATAGTAGAAAATGAGACAGACAAGGGGAGACAAAAAAAATCCATAAATAAACCAGAGAAAAAGACCAAATGGTGATAACTGCTATGCAGAAAATTCAAATGAATGATGTGATCTAGAGTGAACTGGTGTCCAGATTGTGTGGTCAGAGATGCATCTCTCAAAGGATGACATTGAAGCTGAGATCAAAATAACAAGGAGAAGGCAACCATGCCCAGATTGGTAGAAGTACACGCCAGTGGTCCAGTGGGAGCACTGATGGAAGTAAGCATTAATGCAAACTTGTAATGTTTGAGATACAGAAGACCAGTGGAGCTGGAATGTAGTAGGCTAGTAGGCTAGAAGGACAATAATACAAAACGATCTTAGAGAGGCAGCCACAACCACATCACAGAGGATTCTGAATGCCATGGTAAAACAGATGACAGGAATTCATTGAAAGGCTTAAAGCAAGAAGAGGAAATTATATGATATACAGTATAAAAAGATTATCCTGGCTGCTATGTGAAAGGATAATCAATTGTAAGGGGGTAAAATGGGAATTAGAAAAACAAAACAAGATTTTATTACAATAATCCAAGTGAGAGGTGATGGTAATTTGATTAAAATAATGTAGAAGAAATGAGATAAAAATGACTGGCTTTGTGTTATCTTTTGGGGGTAGTACAAAAGATTTGGTGACTGACTGGATGTGGAAGAGATAAAGATAAGAATCAGAAATAACTCACAGGTTTTTGAGTTGAGAAAGTGGTTGGAAGATCATGCTATTTACAGTAATAGAGAAGACAAACAGAAGAGGAGGTTTGTGGTGAAAATGAAGACTTCTATTTTGCCTAGGTTATATTTGAGATCCTTACCAGACATCTGGGTAGGGATGTCAAGTAATCAGTTGAATATATAAATATAGGAATTCCAGGAAGAGATCTGGACTGACAATAAAAATTTTAAGGTCATCAGACTACTGATGAATTTTGGTATACAAGACTGCATTAGGCCACCTAGGAAGAGTAAATAGGTAGAGAAGAGAGCTTGAGACATATAGAAGAGGTGTGTGAGGACTGAAGGAAATTAATGTCTATTGCATTCAGTATTTTGGATTAGCTTCTTTGGATCATGGGAGATATATGTGTGTAAGGTCAAGCAAAAGAATTTGAGAGTTATGTGGGAGAGAGGTATAGGAAGGTCCCAGGTAAGGGAGAAGACCAAAAATTAGCAAGCACTAATAGTGGGATTATATGATTTCCTTCAGAAGTGCTTAACAGTCAGGTAGAGAAACAGAAAATGTTGTTTAAACCAAAGTGGATGTAGTAAAAGAGGGAAGTGGGACTTTGAAGCTCTCATAAGAGTGAAAGAAGTGATACCCAAATGGGTCTGGAATCAACAGAGAATTAAGTGAAGTTGAAGGAACTGATAGGTAAAGAAAAAGAGAAGACTCAAGGTATTAAAATTTCGTTAAGACTGAAGACAAGTCTAAGTGGAGCTCACACCGAATACAGTGTGAACAGTGTTTCCTGGAGTCATCCTACGTGGCGCCCTTAGAGGAGAGCTGGAGAAATAGAAGATTGCAGTTAGTCTTGAAGAGGAAGTTATGATTTCAGCTGTGGGACATTTCTGAGTGATGATAAGAAACAGAGAATGGTCGTGTGAATAAATGACCTTACAGATTGTTTGTAAGATTGACTGAGTGTCGAATGTTGAACAGACAGTCCATGAACACTAAAGTCATTTAAGAAAGAGGCATGAAAACTGTCACAATAGATGACATTAAAAAATCAGCAGGGGGCCTCCCTGGTGGCGCAGTGGTTGAGAGTCCGCCTGCCGATGCAGGGGATACGTGTTCGTGCCCCGATCTGGGAGGATCCCATGTACCGCGGAGCGGCTGGGCCCGTGAGCCATGGCCTCTGGGCCTGCGCATCCGGAGCCTGTGCTCCGCAACGGGAGAGGCCACAGCAGTGAGAGGCCTGCATACCGCAAAAAGAAAAAAAAAAAAAAAAAAATCAGCAGGGCTTAACTTTAGAAAGAGAAGACACTGATATACAAAGAAAAACTTATTTAAATAAACATTATTCAGATTTAAAAGTATATGAAGAGATAGTGTCATTATGAACCATAATACAATTCTAGGGAGGGGGAAAAGAAGAAAAGAGAGCAAAATACAGGGAGGGAGGGAGGGAAAAGGGAATAAAAAGAAAGTAAGGAAGATAGGTTTTGACAAATCAGGACCAAAAGCCTGTGCTACAGATTATGGCATCTATCCCATTAATTGCATTATTCTCTTAAACTGTCTCTGTCTTGTTCCCATCTGGTCCATCTTTACAAGACTTCACAAGAGAGCTTTTCAAAATGCAAAATGGATCACAACACTCACCTCCCTAAACCCTTCAATAGCTTCCTATTATCCACAGAATAACATCCAAGCTCCTTAGTGTGGCAATCAAGGACCTTGATGATCTGATCATTGCCTATTCCTCCAGACACATTTCCACCACATGCCCCATAATTCCCTTGCAATACAATTCTCTTCCTTCCATACCAATACCATGCCACTTCTCACATCTGTGTTATGCTCAGGCTACTCCCTTTAACTGTGATATACTTTGAAAACTACATCACATTCTCTGTAACGCCTTCCCTATTCACCTGTCCCATTGTCCATTTCCTGACAGCTCTATGCCAAAAGAGAACCATCACCCGATTACTGCCTAGACACTTCTGTATCTTCTACATGCTTCTATTATTCCATACATTCCCCTGTATTCTTTGTTAGCAAGGTCTCTAAGCTTCTCAAGGGCACAGACATTGTCTGTTTCTTTAGGACCTAGCAAAATACCTATTACATAATAGGTGCTCAATAGTTTGCTGAATAGATGTTATCTAATAGAAGATGGGAGGCTTGATAGAGAATTAATGAAAGATGCTACATACATAAGGTAGAAGGTTTGAATAGCAATCAGATAAGGCTAGAACATTTTTTACATTTTTCTATGATACCGTTAGACTTAAATTTAACTGTTTGTGTAGGTGAATGTTCTTATCCAAAACCCCAGAGGCCAAATGAGCTTCAGAATACTGAAAAAACTGGATTAGAGAAACATAATATGGTGTATATACCATATATTACATAGAACTACCAATGAGGTCTAGGGCAACATTTCATAATCAAATACATTGATATTTCTGTCATGACATATACATATCCACACTAAATAACCAGCCTCTTGTCAGGTCCATTTAGGTTTTCCTCTAAATGAATTACCAAAAATTGCATGATACATTTCCAATATTCCAATTACAAAATGATTTGGGAATTCCCTGGCCGTCCAGTGGTTCAGACTGGGCACTTTCACTGCTGGGCCCAGGTTCAATCCCTGGTCAGGGAACTAAGATCCTGCAAGCCACGCAGCACAGCCAAAAAAAAAAAAAAAAATTACATATATGACTTACAAAAAAATTTCAGAACTGCAAATAAGTTATTGTAAATATGTATTAAAATACTATTTTGGAGAAACTAAGAAATTCTTAGTCAATGTTGTCACAGGAAGTTACTACTGTAACTACTTCAATTTCCTTCATTTGTTAATAAAATAATGTATTAACATAATGGATCAAATGCAGTAACCAGATAAATGAATATAGGACGTATTTTTTTAACTTTTTGTATAATTATGCAAGTTGAGTACTTAAAAGAATAGAACACAAATAATATAGACCTAATCATCACAGTCTAAGAAAAGACTTCCTGGACTGATCCATAACTCTCTGGTAACACTTTAGACTGGCTTCAAGACCCTCTTGTCAATAATTTCCAGTGTCACTTGTTAGAATGTCTTTGGCACTTTAAAGAAAGAAGCAATATAAAACTTATTTTCTACTGTGCACCTTTCCAAAAATCCTATTTCTTGCACACAAATAATGCTATCAACCTTCAACATCATCAACAGCAAAAACAAAAGTAACAAATTTGCAGTTCTAGGAAATCCTGATTAGTGTGGTTTGAAGCTTATTAAAGAAGAAAATTCCTTCTTTAATGTTTCCTTAAAATCTGTATCTCAATAGCTTCCAAATATTTTCTGAAGAGTGTTGATATTGATCTGGCAACCCCTATAATTTTAGTTAACGATGAGACATTTTAAAAAGCTAGATTGTTCTCTTTATTGTCCTCAGGTAGAATATTACTGCAGAAACTTACGTGCCGCAAAAAAAAAAAAGATTCTTTCCCTAATTGATTTATTAACTTGAACATACTTATTGGCTTTGTTTCAAAGTGAAATTGTATAAATAAACTATTTAAAAGATTTAATACTCCATTTGCAAAGCAGCCATCAATAACAATTTCTTTTATAATATGAATTATTAAAATAATAAGTCACTCAGAAGTTTAATATATTTTCTTTACTCCACAAATGCATCTTATTTTCAGAAAAAAATTTTCCATCAGTTCTCTCTCACTGTCCAATAATCACTGACTGTCAAGAAACAATTGTCTTTAGGACTCTTAAGAATACAGGTATGGACAATCATTTAAACATACACTTTTTTTCATAATTTCTTCTTTGAGGTCCATATTACACAACATAGTAACATTTAGAGCCAAAAAAGCAAGGAAACTTTCCTTTCATTATATAACAAGTCCCTCAAAGCCAACATGAACTTTTTGCAGTTCCACTGAAAGTTTGGTTAGATAGCTCTAAGTCACAACCATAAAAGCCGGCATGACAAGAGACACCTCCATGCTGGTATCACTTCTACTGAACCACTCTGCACAGGAGGATGTGGAAGAAAGAAGAGTGATAACAAAATGACGATAACATTTTACTTCTCATTCTGCTCATCTCTTACCTTCCTTATCAATGGGCATACTGAAAATTAATCCCACTGTGGGGATTGAGGTACTTCCACAAAGAGTTATTCCATTCCTGTGCTGGACACTGAATACTCAGAATTTGTGATAATCCACTCTCTGGGTCCATAGGTTAGATATCACAGCCAATTTGGAATTAAAACACCCCATAAGTCACTTCACATTTACTGATGCTATTCAAAACAATAAATATATGATCAATGAAACACTGAATTTCAGTTTCAACAAGCTGACTTCACAGTGACACCGATTTCAAATCACTTCCTTGTAAATACAAGCCTTATAAAAGAATAGAACATCGGTAAATCAGAGTATTGAAACCAAAAAAAAAAAACAGAACAAAGGAAAACCACATAGACAATTTAGTATCTGACTTTAATCTAGTTTAAGAATACACAAGTAGATTTAGTCCCCAGACACAATGTTTACTTTTTCAGTTGGAGCAGCAAAGCAAGTAAATGCTGTCAAATCAGACAAGACTCCGAATTGTCATCATGACAACTTCATCTCAGACTGTCAATGTGCCACGCGTTTCTCCAGATACCTCTGTGGTACAGACTCAGTAACATTTCCATTTACAGCCCCCCACCTACTCCCTCATTGTCACAAAGCCACAAGGGATCCAAAATGAGAAAGACTTTTTCCAGGAATCTTTTGGCTAAAAACATTCTTTTAAGTTGAAGTAAAGAACAGTGAGAGAAAATTAAAGAAGCCATGGACATAAAAGAGTATTTCTACAAAGATAAAGCATAAGGAAGGAATCTAAAATAAATGAGTAAAGACATAGGGGAATAATGAAATAGGGGAGATAGTACAGGGAAGGAATTTTAGTGAAAAAGGAAGAATAGCAATAATGAAGTAAGAGGACTTATTACGTGAATTTTCCTTATATGAAAAAACGTCTCAAGTAATTCTTTTAAATTTTTGAGAACAGTAATAAATTAGCCCTTTTGCCATGTAAATTTGACTAAATAATCTGAATCCCTCCTACAAAAAAGGTGTATGAATGTGTATTGTGGATAGACAGATTGATTGATTGATTGATTGATACAGAAATAGATATAAACATAGATACCTATGTCTCTGTCTGTATCTATATCTAAATATATGGATTTATTTTCTCTAAATTATTCCCATATTCAAGATTATACTACCAATCTGTTTTCTCTTCAGTTTTGCTCTAAATTCTTATTCTCTGTACTCATTCTTCCAGGAGAGAAAACTTAAATGTGAGCATGGCAAGGTGAGAGGCAGAGGGGAGGGGAATTGCTGGAGGAAGGAGAGAAGAAATCTCTAAATTAAAGAAATGAGATTTTTTATTCATAGGCTAATACAGGCACATTTATGGTCACTAGATGAGATTCAGTAGCTAATTTTCCAAACCTTCATAGATATATATGGAAAAGTTGAAATAAGCATTTTTGTGCCAGCAGGCTAATATAAGAAAACAAGCTCCTATTGTATACATCTCTGTAGATGCAAGGACAAAATGTCTAGAACAATTGGACAACAAAGCGAGATAAATCTGGACAGTATAAAAATATATTACTTACAGTATGTCCAGACTCAGTCTTTATAAAGGATGATTATGGTTTGACCCAAGATCTGTCAAGTATATTTTCTTCCAAGAAGTCCCTGGTGCTTCCAAGCACAGTCCCTGCTGGGGATACATTATAGGCTCCAAAATGAACAGAATGTTAAAAACTAACTAGATTTGTGAGAGTCTTTTCTTGGCAAATTTGATAACAATTAGTGTCTATTAAGTTTTTATTAGCCCCAGAGTAAATGAAACAGAGGACATGATATTTAAATATACACACTGACATTTAGCAAGAAAGATTATGAATATAAATACTGATGGAAAAATAAATGCTAAAGAGAGAGAAAGATTGAAATTAATTTGTCATTACTCCTTATTTGCCCAACTGAAGCAACTCAGACTGAACCTTTGATATATATATATATATATTCTAAGAAACCCAAGGGTGGACACTTTACCTCTTTTTTTTAAACATCTTTATTGGAGTATAATTGCTTTACAATGGTGTGTTAGTTTCTGCTTTATAACAAAGTGAATCAGTTATACATATACAAATGTCCCCATCTCTCTTCCATCTTACATCTCCCTCCCTCCCACCCTCCCTATCCCACCCCTCTAGGTCACAAAGCACCGAGCTGATCTCCCTGTGCTATGTGGCTGCTTCCCACTAGCTATCTATTTTACATTTGGTAGTGTATATACATCCATGACACTCTCTCACTTTGTCCCAGCATACCCTTCCCCCTCCCCGTATCCTCAAGTCCATTCTCTAGTAGGTCTGCGTCTTTATTCCCATCTTGCCCCTAGGTTCTTCATGAGCATTTTTTTTTTTTAGATTCCATATATATGTGTTAGCATACGGTATTTGTTTTTCTCTTTCCCACTTACTTCACTCTGTATGACAGACTCTAGGTCCATCCACCACACTACAAATAACTCCATTTCATTTCTTTTCATGGCTGAGTAATATTCCATTGTATATATGTGCCACATCTTCTTTATCAATTCATCTGTCGATGGACACTTAGGTTGCTTCCATGTCCTGGCTATTATAAATAGAGCTGCAATGAACATTTTGGTACATGACTCTTTTTGAACTATGGTTTTCGCAGGGTATATGCCCAATAGTGGGATTGCTGGGTCATATGGTAGTTCTATTTGTAGTTTTTTAAGGAACCTCCATACTGTTCTCCATAGTGGCTGTACCAATTTACATTCCCACCAACAGTGCAAAAGAGCTCCCTTTTCTCCACAGCCTCTCCAGCATTTATTGTTGTAGATTTTTTGATGATGGCCATTCTGACCAGTGTGAGATGATATCGCACTGTAATCTTGATTTGCATTTCTCTAATGATTAATGATGTTGAGCATTCTTTCATGTGTTTGTTGGCAATCTGTATATCTTCTTTGGAGAAATGTCTATTCAGGTCTTCTGTCCATTTTTGGATTGGGTTGTTTTTTGTTTCATATTGAGCTGCATGAGCTGCTTGTAAATTTTGGAGATTAATCCTTTGTCAGCTGCTTCATTTGCAAATATTTTCTCCCATTATGAAGGTTGTCTTTTTGTCTTGTTTATGGTTTCCTTTGATGTGCAAAAGCTTTTAAGTTTCACTAGGTCCCATTTGTTTATTTTTGTTTTTATTTCTATTTCTCTAGGAGGTGGGTCAAAAAGGATCTTGCTGTGATTTACGTCATAGAGTGTTCTGCCTATGTTTTCCTCTAAGAGTTTGATAGTGTCTGGCCCTACTTTTAGGTCTTTAATCCATTTTGAGTTTATTTTTGTGTATGGTGTTAGGAAGTGTTCTAATTTCATTCTTTTACATGTAGCTGTCCAATTTTCCCAGCACCACTTATTGAAGAGGCTGTCTTTACTCCATTGTATATTCTTTCCTCCTTTATCAAAGATAAGGTGACCATATGTGAGTGGGTTTGTCTCTGGGTTTTCTATCCTATTCCATTGATCTATATTTCTGTTTTTTGTGCCAGTACCATATTGTCTTGATTACTGTAGCTTTGTAGTATAGTCTGAAGTCAGGGAGACTGATTCATCCAGCTCCGTTTTTCGGTCTCAAGATTGCTTTGGTTATTCGGGGTCTTTATTGTTGCCATACAAATTGTGAAATTTTTTGTTCTAGTTCTGTGAAAAATGCCAGTGGTAGATTGATAGGGCTTGCATTGAATCTGCAGAGTGCTTTGGGTAGCACAGTCATTTTCAGAATGTTGATTCTTCCAATCCAAGAACATGGTATATCTCTCCATCTATTTGTATCATCTTTAATTTCTTTCATCAGTGTCTTATAGTTTTCTGCATACAGGTCTTTTGTCTCCTTGGGTAGGTTTATTCCTAGGGATTTTATTCTTTCTGTTGCAATGGTAAATGGGAGTGTTTTCTTAATTTCACTTTCAGACTTTTCATCATTAGTGTATAGGAATGCAAGAGATTTCTGTGCATTAATTTTGTACCCTGCTACTTTACCAAATTCATTGATTAGCTCTAGTAGTTTTCTGGTAGCATCTTTAGGATTCTCTATGTATAGTATCATGTCATCTGCCAACAGTGACAGCTTTACTTCTTTTCTGATTTGGATTCCTTTATTTCTTTTTTTTCTCTGATTGCTGTGGCTAAAACTTCCAAAACTATGTTGAATAAGAGTGGTGAGAGTGCACAACCTTGTCTCGTTCCTGATCTTAGTGGAAATGGTTTCAGTTTTTCACCATTGAGGACGATGTTGGCTGTGTGTTTGTCATATATGGCCTTTATTATGTTGAAGAAAGTTCCCTCTATGCCTACTTTCTGGAGGGTTTTTATCATAAATGGGTGTTGAATTTTGTCGAAAGCTTTCTCTGCATCTATTGAGATGATCATATGGTTTTTCTCCTTCAATTTGTTAATATGGTGTATCACATTGATTGATTTGCATATATTGAAGAATCCTTGCATTCCTGGGATAAATCCCACTTGATCATGGTATATGATCCTTTTCATGTGCTGTTGGATTCTGTTTGCTAGTATTTTGTCGAGGATTTTTGCATCCATGTTCATCAGTGATATTGGCCTGTAGTTTTCTTTCTTTGTGACATCTTTGTCCAGTTTTGGTATCAGGGTAATGGTGGCCTCGTAGAATGAGTTTGCGAGTGTTCCTCCCTCTGCTATATTTTGGAAGAGTTTGAGAAGCATAGGTGTTAGCTCTTCTCTAAATGTTTGATAGAATTTGCCTGTGAAGCGATCTAGCTGGGCTTTTGTATGTTGGAAGATTTTTAATCACAGTTTCACTTTCAGTGCTTGTGATTGGTCTGTTCATATTTTCTATTTCTTCCTGGTTCAGCCTCGGAAGGTTGAGCATTTCTAAGAATTTGTCCATTTCTTCCAGGTTGTCCATTTTATTGGCATAGAGTTGCTTGTAGTAATCTCTCATGATCCTTTGTATTTCTGCAGTGTCAGTTGTTACTTCTCCTTTTGCATTTCTAATTCTATTGATTTGAGTCTTCTCCCTTTTTTCTTGATGAGTCTGGCTAACGGTTTATCAATTTTGTTTATCTTCTCAAAGAACCAGCTTTTAGTTTTATTGATCTTTGCTATCATTTCCTTCATTTCTTTTTCATTTATTTCTGATCTGATCTTTATGATTTCTTTCCTTCTGCTAACTTTGGGTTTTTTTTGTTATTCTTTCTCTAATTGCTTTAGGTGTAAGGTTAGGTTGTTGATTTGAGATGTTCCTTGTTTCTTGAGGTAGGATTGTATTGCTATAAACTTCCCTCTTAGAACTGCTTTTTCTGCATCCCATAGGTTTTGGGTTGTCGTGTTTTCATTGTCATTTGTTTCTAGGTATTTTTTGATTACCTCTTTGGTCTCCTCAGTGATATCTTGGTTATTAAGTAGTGTAGTGTTTAGCCTCCATTTGTTTGTATTTTTTACAGATTTTTTCATGTGATTGATATCAAGTCTCATAGCATTGTGGTCCAAAAAGATATTTGATATAAATTCAATTTTCTTAAAATTACCAAGGCTTGATTTGTGACCCAAGATATGATCTACCCTAGAGAATGTTCCATGAGCACTTGAGAAGAATGTGTATTCTGTTGTTTTTGGATGGAATGTCCTATAAATATCAATTAAGTCCATCTTGTTTAATGTATCATTTAAAGCTTGTGTTTCATTATTTATTTTCATTTTAGATGATCTGTCCACTGGTGAAAGTGGGGTGTTAAAGTCCTTACTATGATTCTGTTACTGTCGATTTCCCCTTTTATGGCTGTTAGTATTTGCCTTATGTTTTGAGGTGCTCCTATCTTGGGTGCATAAATATTTACAATTGTTATATCTCCTTGGATTGATCCCTTGATCATTACGTACTGTCCTTGTTTGTGTCCTGTAATAGTCTTTGTTTTAAAGTCTATTTTGTCTGAGAACTGCTGCTCCAGCTTTCTTTTGATTTCCATTTGCATGGAATATCTTTTTCCATCCCCTCACTTTCAGTCTGTATGTGTCACTAGGTCTGAAGTGGGTCTCTTGTAGACAGCATATATACGGGTCTTGCTTTTGTATCCATTCAGCCAGTCTATGTCTTTTGGTTGGAGTATTTAATCCATTTATATTTAAGGTAATTATCGATATGTATGTTCCTATTACCATTTTCTTAATTCTTTTGGGTTTGTTATTGTAGGTCATTTCCTTCTCTTGTGCTTCCTGACTAGAGAAGTTCCTTTAACATTTGATGTAAAGCTGGTTTGGTGGTGCTGATTTCTCTTAGCTTTTGCTTGTCTGTAAAGTTTTTAATTTCTCTGTCAAATCTGAATGAGATTCTTGCTGGGTAGAGTAATCTTGGTTGTAGGTTTTTCTCCTTCATCACTTTAAATATGTCCTGCCACTCCCTTCTGGCTTGCAGAGTTTCTGCTGAAAGATCAGCTGTTAACCTTATGGGGATTCCCTTGTGTGTTATTTGTTGTTTTTTCTTTGCTGCTTTTAATATTTTTTCCTTGTATTTAATTTTTGATAGTTTGTTCAATATGTGTCTTGCCTTGTTTCTCCTTGGACTTATCCTGTATAGGACCCCCTGTGCTTCCTGGACTTGATTAACTATTTCCTTTCCCATATTAGGAAAGTTTTCAACTCTAATCTCTTCAAATATTTTCTCAATCCCTTTCTTTTCCTCTTCTTCTTCTGGGACCCCTATAATTCAAATGTTGGTGCATTTAATGTTGTCCCAGAGTTCTCTGAGACTGTCCTCAATTCTTTTCATTCTTTTTTCTTTATTCTGCTCTTCCACCATTTTATCTTCCAGCTCACTTATCTGTTCTGCCTCAGTTATTCTGCTATTGATTCCTTTTAAAGAATTTTTAATTTCATTTATTGTGTTGTGCATCACTGTTTGTTTGCTCTTTAGTTCTTCTAGGTGTTTGTTAAACGTTTCTTGTATTTTCTCCATTCTATTTCCAAGATTTTGGATCATCTTTACTGTCATTATTCTGAATTCTTTTTCAGGTAGACTGCCTATTTCCTCTTCATTTGTTAGGTCTTGTGGGTTTTTGCCTTGCTCCTTCATCTGCTGTGTGTTTCTTTGTCTTCTCATTTTGCTTAGCTTACTGTGTTTGGGGTCTCCTTTTCACAGGCTGCAGGTTTGTAGTTTCCATTGTTTTTGGTGTCTGTCCCTAGTGGCTAAGGTTGGTTCACTGGGTTGTGTAGGCTTCCTGGTGGAGGGGACTAGTGCCTGTGTTCTGGTGGATGAGGCTGGATCTTTTCTTTCTGGTGGGCAGGTCCACGTCTGGTGGTGTGTTTTGGGGTGTCTGTGGCCTTATTATGATTTTAGGCAGCTTCTGTGCTAATGGATGGGGTCGTGCTCCTGTCTTACTAGTTGTTTGGCATAGGGTGTCCAGCACTATAGCTTGCCGGTTATTGATTGAAGCTGGGTGCTGGTGTTGAGATGGAGATCTCTGGGGTATTTTTGCCATTTGATATTATGTAGAGCTGAGAGGTCTCTTGTGGACCAGTGTACTGAACTTGGCTCTCCCACCTCAGAGGCAGAGCCCGGACACCTGGCTGGAGCAGCAAGAGCCTGTCATCCACACGGCTCAGAATAAAAGGGAGAAAAGAAAGAAAGAAAGAAGAAGATAAAATAAAATAGAGTAAAATAATATAAATTAAAATAAAATAAAGTTATAAAAATAATTATTAAAATAATTAGTTCAAGTAATAAAGAAAAAAAGAAAGAAGAGAGCAGCCAAACCAAAAAACAAATCCACTGATTATAACAAGTGCTAAAAACTATACTGAAAAAAAACAAAAACAATAAAAATGGACAGACAGAACCCTAGGACAAATGGTAAAAGCAAAGCATACAGACAAAATCACACACAGAAGCATACACATACACAATTAAAAAAAAGAAAAAAGGGGAAAAAAATATATATATATATCGTTGCTGCCAAAGTCCACCTCCTCAATTTGGGATGATTTGTTGTCTATTCAGGTATTCCACAGATGTAGGGTACATCAAGTTGATTGTGGAGATTTAATCCACTGCTCCTGAGGCTGCTGGGAGAGATTTCCCTTTCTTTTCTTTGTTCACACAGCTCCCGGGGTTCAGCTTTGGATTTGGACCTGCCTCTGCATGTAGGTCTCCTGAGGGCATCTGTTCTTCGCTCCGACAGGACGGGGTTAAAGGAGCAGCTGATTCGGGGGCTCTGGCTCACTCAGGCTGGGGGGAGGGAGGGGTATGGATGCAGGGCGTGCCTGTCGCAGCAGAGGCCCACATGACTTTGCACCAGCCTGAGGCGCGCAGTGTATTCTCCCGGTGTAGTTGTCCCTGGATCACGGGACCCTGGCAGTGGCGGGCTGCACAGGCTCCCAGGAGGGGAGGCGTGGACAGTGACCTGGGCTTGCATACAGGCTTCTTGGTGGTAGTAGCAGCAGCCTTAGCATCTCATGCCCGTCTCTGGGGTCTGCGCTGATAGCCGCAGCTCGCGCCCATCTCTGGAGCTCCTTTAAGCTGCACTCTTAATCCCCTCTCCTCGTACACCAGGAAACAAAGAGGCAAGAAAAAGTCTCTTGTCTCTTCAGCAGCTCCGGACTTTTCCCCGGACTCCCTCCTGGCTAGCTGTGTTGCACTAACCCCTTCAGGCTGTGTTCATGCAGCCAAACCCAGTCCTCTCCCTGTGATCTGACCTCTGAAGCCCTAGCCTCAGCTCCCAGCCCCCGCCCGCCCCGGCGGCTGAGCAGACAAGCCTCTCGGGCTGGTGAGTGCTGGTTAGCACCGATCCTCTGTGCAGGCATCTCCCCGCTTTGCCCTCCGCACCCATGTTGCTACGCTTTTCTCTGCGGCTCCAAAGCTTTCCCCCTCCGCCACCTGCATTCTCCGCCTGCGAAGGGGCTTATAGTGTGTGGAAACCTTTCCTCCTTCACAGCTCCCTCCCACTGGTGAAGGTCCCATCCCTATTCTTTTGTCTCTGTTTTTTCTTTTTTCTTTTGCCCTACCCAGGTACATGGGGAGTTTCTTGCCTTTTGGGAGCTCTGAGGTCTTCTGCCAGCGTTCAGTAGGTGTTCTGTAGGAGTTGTTCCACATGTAGATGTATTTCTGAGTTATTTGTGGGGAGGAAAATTATCTCCATGTCTTACTCTTCCGCCATCTTGAAGCTCCTCTGACAATTTACCTCAAAAATCTCTATTCCACATGCATCTCTCCATCTCCTCCACCTAGCTCCAGGTACCATGACAACTTGTTTGGAACAATATAATAGTGTACTAGTTTGTCTGTTCTTATCTAATGATGCCCCCCCTTCCTTGATTATCCACTGACAACCAGAATTATTTTTTTAATTAATTAATTTAGTTATTTATATTTGGCTGCTTTGGGTCTTCGTTGCTCTGCGTGAGTTTTATCTAGTTGCGGTGAGCTGGGGCTACCCTTCGTTGCGGTGCGCGGGCTTCTCATTGTTGTGGCTTCCCTTGTTGCGGAGCACGGGCTCTAGGCACACAGGCTTCAGTAGTTGTGGCACATGGGCTCAGTAGTTGTGGCTTGCTGGCTGTAGAGCTCAGGCTCAGTAGCCATGGTGCACAGGCTTAGTTGCTCCATGGCATGTGGGATCTTCCCAGGCCAGGGCTCGAATCTGTGTCCCTTGCATTGGCAGGCAGATTCTTAACCACTTTGCCACCAGGGAAGCCCCAGAATTATTTTTTAAAAGTGAATCTGACCCTGTCAGCCAGTAACACATACACCATATTGTTGGATGAAAGGCTACAAGCCAAAGCATGGTCTTCCCCCCAACCTCTCCAGTCAGATCTTGTACCTTGCTCTTTTTTATTCTCTACAACAGTCACAAGAGTCTTCATTTAGGCTTCTGAATTCACCACACTCCTCCTACCATGGGGCTTTTGCAAATATTGTCTCCTCTATCTGGAAAGATCTTCCTGCCCTCTCATTGCTTCATTAACTCCTTGAAGGTTTCAAATATCATTCCCCAGAGAAACCTTCCTGGATCTTCCCCACAGAGCCACAACTCTGTGAAACTCTGCTTCATTGCATATTAGTACCAGTGCATTTTATGAGTCTGTTTGATTTTCATATATATATATGAAATATATATATTTTCATATATATATGAAACAACAACATTACTAGTCATTAGGGAAATGTAAATCAAAACCATAATGAGGTAATACTTCACACTCACTAGAATGACTACAGTAATTTAAAAAAATGGAAAATAAGTGTTGGTAAGAATGTAGAGAAATTGGAACACTCATACATGGCTGGTGAAAAAATAAAATAGTTGAGCTGCCACAGAAAACAGTTTGGTGGTTCCTCCAAAAAGGTGAACATAGAATTACCCAGAAATCCTACATCTGTGTATATAGCCAAAGGAATTGGACACAGGACTCAAACAAATATTTGTACATGAATGTTCATAGAAGCATTATTCACAATAGATAAAAGATGGAAACAACCCAAATGTCCACCAACAAATGAATACCTAAACAAAATCTGGTATAAATACATGAATATTACTTAGCCATAAAAAGTAATAAAGTACTAACACATACTATCATGTGGATGGGCCTCAAAATCAATATGCTAAGTGAAAGAAGACAGACATAAAAGTTTATATGTTTGACGATTCTATTCATATGTAATATTTAGAACAGGTAAATCCATAAGACAGAAAGGAGATTTGTGGTTACCTGGGGCTGGTGGAATGAGAGAATAGGGGAGTGACTACTTAATGGGTACAAAACTTTCTTCGGGATGATAAAAATGTTTGGAGATATACAGAAGTGTGGTTGTACAATATTGTAAATGATTATACCTCTGAACTGTGTACTTTAAGATGGCTAATATTTTTGTTATGTGAATCTCAACTAAAAAAAAATACTGAAGAAGAGCTTTCCTAAATGGCCAAGTGAAAAGCTCAGCAAATTTTCTCCACACAAAGCCACAATAAAACTTGATAAAAATGCCAAAAACAATTTCAGAACTCTGAAAATTGACCACAGGTATACAAAAATGTAGTGAAATGTTTATTCAAGAAAAACTGCTAAACCTCCAAAAAACAATGGGAGTCTGTGTACCACTTTATCCTGGGGCTGTTTCTACCCCATTCACTGGCTCCCAGCTCCTTATTGCTTTATTTAGCAGGGCATGACAAGCTGTAAGGAACATGAGCTTTCTTTCCAGACAGGGAAGAAGTGATTTGGAGCAGAGCTTGAAAAGGTCCACACCTTGAGGTGCTATCAGAAACAACAGCAATCTTTGTGACAAACAATCAGGAAAAGCCAATATCATAGCTTACATGAGGTTACAGTACTGGTTGGAATAAGCAACAGAACTTCAGACAAACTTCAGAAGTTTTTTGGAGAGATCAAGTGAAAGAGATAGCCACTGTGGACCTTGATAAATTCCCACATATCCCTAGGGTCAGAAAGGCTATGAACATAATTACAAGATAATGGAGACAGACCTAGCTATTTACTCATGCTTTCCTGAACATGAGGCCTTGCACATGCAGAAGGTAAAAGGTGGGGCAGATTCATAAACTGTCTGAATTTTGTGTTTCTCACTCAAACACAGATCCATTGGCAAAGGATGGAAATCTTACTGGCTCAAGATGTTTAAGCACAACCTCTGACTGATCATTGTCTGACTACTAAACTGATCCAAGGAAAATACAGGAAGCCAGACTTGAAAAAAAAAAAAAAAAGAAGATTAAATAATTTAAAAACACAAGGAAGAGATATCAATGATGCAACTGAGGGCAAGATAAAATCCATAAAATTAGTCCAGGCAAATAACTAAACAAATGAACAATAATAGCAACAACAACTATTCCTAGAGGTGGAAGGAGGGGTAGATCAGAATCCAGAGTTACTACACTATGTTATCAAATTGTCCAGTTTTCAACAATAAAATAGCAAGACAGTCAAAGAAACAAGAAATTGTAATCCATACACTGGGGAAAGCAGTTAATAGAAACTGTCTCTGAGGGGCCCCAGATGTAGGACTTGGCAGACAAAAACTTCAAAACAACTGTTACAATTATGTTTAAAAAATTTTTTTAAAATATGTTTTAGAAGGCAGAAAACTTGACAACAATAATTCATCAAATACAGAATATCAATCAAGAGGTTAAATGCTTTTCTAAAAAAATGGAAATTCTAGAGTTGGAAAGATATAGTGAAAGAAATGAAAAATTTATTGGAAGGACTCAACAGCAGATTTGAGTAGCAGAAAAAAGTATCAGCTAATTTGAAGATCAATCAGTTGAGCTTACCTAATCTTAAAAAGAATGAGGAAAAAAGATTGAAAGATTGAAGAAATATAAACAAAGCCTCAGAGACCTGAGGGAAAACTTCAAGTATACCAACATATGAATAATAGGAGTCCCAGAAGGAAAGCAGAAAGAAAAAGGGCTGAAAAAATATTCGAAGAAATAATGATCACAAACTTCCAAAATGTGCCAAAAAACATAAATTACATATCCAAAAAGTTCAACAAACCTCAAGTAAGATAAACAAAACAGATCCACATCTAGAAACATAATAGTCAAGTTATTAAAAGCTAAAGAGCAAGAGAAAAATCTGAAAACAGCAAGGGAAAAATGATTCATCATATATAAGGGAACCACAATAAGTTTAACAACAGATTCTCAGAAGAAACAATAGAGGCCAGAAGGAAGTGGTATAGAAGGAAGGAAGTGGCATAGTGGTAACATGCACACACCTTTGCTTCTCGAGTGATTTAAAAAACAATTTCATAATGCAGTAATTGTAACATTATACTATAATTAAAGTGTCAGGAGGAAAAAATACCCTGTCAAGTAAGAATTTTATAACCAGCAAAACCATCCTTCAAAAAGAAAAAGAAATTGTATTTACCCAAAGAAAACAAAATCATTAATTCAAAAAGATATATTTCACATCAATATTCTTTGCATAATTATTTATAATAGCCCAGTAGCTAAGATACAGAAGCAGCTTAACTGTCCATCAATAGTTGAATGAATAAAGACGACATGATGGAATATATATAATGGAAGATCAGTTAGCCATAACAAATGAAACCTTGCCATTTGTGATAACATGGATGGATATATAAGATATTATGCTAAGTAGAATAAGTCAGACACAGAAAGACAAATACTATACGATCTCACTGATATGTAGACTCTAAAAAAGCAAAACACAGAAAACAAACAAAAAATATGAAAACAGACTCATAAATACAGAGAAAAAAAAAACAGGTGGTTGCCAGAGGGGATGGGGTGAGGGAGGTGAAATAGGTGAAGGTAATTAAGAGGTACAAACTTCCAGTTATATAATAAATAAGTCACAGGAATGTAATATACAGCATGAGGAATATGGTCAACAATATTGTAATAAATTTGTATGGAGACAGATGGTTAGTAGACTTATCCTGGTGATCATTTCATAATGTATGTAAATGTCAAATCACTATGTAGTGCAGGTAAAACTAACATAACATTGTACATCAACTATATTTCACTTTTTAAAATGAAAGAGAAATAAAGATATTTCCAGATGAACAAAATATGAAAGAATTAATTATTAGTACACCTTTCTTATAAGAATACTAAAGAAAAGTCCTTTGGGCTGAAAGTAAATGACACCATATGGTAACTTGATTTCACATAAAGAAATAAAGAGCTCTGTAAAGACAGTATAAACATATGTATTTTTTCTCATCAACCTTTAACAGATGTTTATAAAAGACAATTTAATAAAACAATAATTATAAAATAATTATAAAACTGTATTGTTGGCCTCATAGCATATGAAAATTATTTCTATAAATGGAAATATATTTATAATATTCTGTATATACTTATAACATATATAGATATATAAATATAATATATACTAGCAAAAAGGTGGAGATAATTGAGGTGTAATGGAGCAAGAAAATTAAAGCAGATATTCAGATAGTAATTCAATCCACAGGACAAAAATGGAAAAATGAAGAGCACCAGAAAATCTAAATATGTGAGTTAATATAAAAAACATAAATAAGTTTTTGTCCTTTTTTTCTCCAAACTTTTTTAAGAGGCATAGATTGCATGAATTGATAATTATAATACTGTATTACCATGTACATAACATATATACATAATGTATATTATAGTAGTTGCACAAAGAGTGGGAAGAAATGGAAATACATTACAGCAGAGTTTGTATATTTTATAAGAATTCGGTTAGTATTAATCTAATATAGATTGTGAGCATTTAAAATGTATAATGTAATCTCTACAACAACTACTAATAGTGCTGAAACAATAAGATTTCCATGTGCTAAAAGACCCTTACTGCCATCAAAAACAAAAAACAAGACAAAACAAACAAACAAAAACCACCTCACAATTGATCATGGACCTAAATGTAAAAACAAAAGCTATGTGATGTTTATAAGAGAACAGGAAAAAGTCTTCCTGGTCTTCAAGCAGGACACATAAAAGAAAAAAAATAATAAAGTGAACTTTATGAAAATTAAAACTTTTGTTCCTCAAAAGGCACCATTAGGAGTTTGAAAATATGAATCACAGACTGGGGGAAAAAAAGTATTTGTAAATTATATTAAAGATAAAGAACTTGTAACTAGAATATATAAAGAATTCAATAAAACTAACAGTCCAATCAAAAATTCATTAGAGATCTGGATGAACATTTCACCAAAGAAGATATAGTTAAATACATATGAAAATGTGCTAAAACATTAAGGGAAATGCAAATTAAAACCACAGTGAGATGCCACTTCATATCCACAATGATGGCTATATTCAAAAAGACAGGTAATACCAAATGTTGTCTAGGATGTGAAGAAACTGGAAAAGGCATGTATTGCTGGTAGATATATAAAACCATATAGCTACTTTGGAAAACAGTCTGGCAGTTTCATTAACAGTTAAAGGTAAATTTACCATAAAACCCAGCAATTCCACTTTTAGGTATCCAACCAAAGAGATGGAAACATATGTCCACACAATGACTTGAATGTGAAGGTGACAGCAACATTATTCATGACAGCCAACAAGTTAAAAACAGTAAAAAAAAAAAAAAGAAGTACAAATTTCCATCAACAGGTGAAAGAAAAAACAAAATGCTAATCCATTCAATGGAATAGTATTCAGCAATAAAAAGTAACAGACAGCTGATGCATGTTCATGTAGGGAATAACCTCATCAACATTATACAAAGTGAAAGAAGCCAAATCTAGAAAACCACATATTGTACAATTCTAATTACATAAAATATCCAAAAAAGCAAACCCATAAAATAGATTATTGTTTGCCTGGAGCTGGGGGTGGGAAGAGAGACTGTCTGTAAATGGGCATGAGGGATCTTTTGAAAGCAGTGGAATGTTCTAAAATTGGATTGTAATAATAGTTGCACAGCTCTATAAATTTATTGACTTAAATGCTTAAGTGAGTAAAGTTTAAATTATGTTAATGGCATCTCAAGGAAGCTGTTATAAATTATTGAAGAAGAGGAACTTGAATGATCAGATGATTATTGAAAAAGAGGCATCTATAATATAGAAGAAATTTTTTCAGTAAAATATGCTGATTTTTTCCTTACCATTAAATATCAAATTCATGTTGAAAATTCAACTCTTTTTGTCAAATCTGGCCACATTCTAATGCAAGTTGCCTGTTAAGCATGTTTCTGCCTCAGAGTCTTTGCATCTGCAATTTTCTGTCTGGCTTGCAATTCCAGAACTAGTATGACATCTTCATGGCTCATTCCTTCACTTCATTAAAAGTACTCTGATCAGTTGTCACCTTTTTGAAGAGAACTTCTCTGTCTGAAATACGTCCTATATCCTCTCATCCCCTTTAGTTAACATACTTTTTCCTCATTACATTTCTTTTAAATTCATTATTAAATAAGAGAAGTGCCCTGGAATATTATCTGGTATATATTAGGATCTCAACAAATATTTGTTGAATGAATGAATCACATCACAGATACAACTGTCACAAACAATAGAACTTGAAACTATCTTGAGAAAACTTTTATAAAATACAGAGAGGTTAAAAATAGGAAAAACATACATTTTCTTCACTAGCTATAACATAAATTATCAAAGCTTGAACAGATTTACTATATATTCGTTTCAGAAAAATTTCCAATGGAACTAAATATAAAAGAAAAAGATTCCCTTAATTGGTACTTGAACCCTCTATTTGCATCTGGAATTGTTTTGCATTGATATCCATTCCGGATTCTTTCCTCTGGCTAGGTTTATCACTGGATTATTTAAATGGACTATTGATGCCAAAGGCCTTTGTAGTAATCATCAATGGAAAAGAATTATTATCCTGACCCAGTCAATGAATAGGAAAGCTTTTGTCAGAGCATTCCATGGTCACTCTTATGCACATAAAGAGAATCCCCATCTTTTCATCAGAATAGTAGAACAGAAAGAATATTAAAATAAGAGATTGTCTTGAGAAGAAAGGTAAGAGAACTCATTTCATATATTATCTTGTTAATGGTTTAAAGATTAAACCAAAGATGTTAAGAGAAAAAAAAAGCTGTAGAAAATTAGTGGCAAAATGCTTTTCCTGTTGTCCTTACTTATGGAGTCAACCCCATTATCTTCTACTCCTGGTTTCTCACTGTCCCCTCTGTCACTGCTTTTTAAGGGAGAGGCAGTAACCGTGTGTGTGTGTGTGTGTGTGTGTGGTGTGTGGCATGTGTGTGTGTGTGTGTGTGTGTGTGTGTGTGTGTGTGAGGCTTTGGTAGGAGAAAGTGAATCTAAGTTGCTCAGATCCTTCCTCTTTTTTTCTCTTGGGAGCTGGATGCTTGCAGGGATCACAAGTTCTGCTTGGTTCTGTCCCTGTTGGGGAGGCCTGCCCCTGTCCACTCCTGCCATGACTGGGTGGGCAAATTTGACTAATCCTGGCACTAAGTTTTAACAAGACATGCTGCCCACATTCTCTGATATCACCTTTATCAGCAGTAAAGATAACCTTGCAGCCCTCATTTAGCTTATTCCTTTTTGTATAATGGCTGGATTTTAAAAAAAAATCAGGCAGAGATTTTTTTGTATTAGTCTGCCTCAAATAACTCCAAATAGGTCTTAACTGACTAGTGTTAATATCTTAACTGAAAAAACAGAAGCATTAAGAATTAGGGAGTACTTAAGTCCCTAATGTTCTCTTGAATTATAATATGTCAGTTCCCTTAGTTACTAAAGGTCTTGCAAAGTCTTCCTAATTAAATTAAAAGAATGGGCTAAGAGAAAAAGGATATCTTCTTTGGTTTAAAATCCTCAAATATTTTTATGTATATCTGCCACTCAGTAAACTGTAAATGATTACAGAGAGGAATGACTATAGACACCAGAAAATATCTGAAATAAGAGACTAAAATTGCTCTTTTTTCCAGTCTACTAATTTAGGGACAGTTTGATGCAAACCATTTGAGATGACAGGAGTGAAAAATGGATGAAAAATTGAGGAAGCTGCTTTTACCAAAACACTTTTTAAGGATTTTCGGTGCACATTTTCTAGAATATTATGTCAAATAAACAACTACTCTAATATCAAGGACCCATAGTATCAATTATTATCACTGTCAATCAGAGAATGAAAGCATTCTACAATGGGCCTTGACAGAACCGACTATTATGATTGTTTCTGCAACATGAGAAATATGTAAATGAAGGCACTTCAAGAAGATTTTGACACAACAGGTTTAACAGATAGGGCCTAATTATGTCAGTCAGTGGAATTCAATTACCAGGAGGAATGGATGGACATCCTTGATGCAGAGCTTGGATTAAATCTGCACATATATTTTTAAGATCTAGTTCCTAAAAGGAAAGAAATCCAAGTTCTCAGTTCCTTGAGTTTCTTTTTTTAAGGTATTATGACCCTCCATTTTAATATTAACTAGAAAAATGAGTACTCTATTAAAAATATATCATTTTCAAGAGGATAATTTAAATATTTAAATTTTGAATAACTTACTGGTAAATTTCTATGTTTTTGTAGAAGTTTCTTCCAAAAAGTCAGATATGGCTAACACTTAAAGAGGATGATGGTAGCTAGTTTCCAAAGATGGCTCCCCCACAATGAACCATGCTTTTGGTATTCACACCCATGTGAACTCACTTGCTTTTAACCTGGGCTGTCCCTGTGATTTGCTTTATGACCAACAGAATGCAGTAGAAAGGATGCTCCATGACTTCTAAGATTGGGTCATAATAAATCTTGCAGCCTCCACCTGGGTCTCCTGAAACGCTCACTCTGGAGGAAGCCAGCTGCCATGTAAGAGACTGCCATGCTTTGTAAGAGTTGGCCACTTGGAGAGGCAGCATGGAAAGAACCACACCCGGCCTCCTGTTGTTCCAGCCATCCTAGGTGTGATACCAGACATATAAGTGATGGAATCACCTTAGATATCCAGCCAGTCAGGCCATCAGATGACTCCCGCCGGAGCAGTGATCTGACTGCAACTACGTGACAGACCCCAAGTGAGAACCATCCAGATAAATCCAATCAAATCTCAGGATCATGAGAGAGAATAATAAAGTGTAGGTTTAAGTCTCAGAGTTGTGGGATGAGTTATAATGGAGCTTTAAGTATCCAGAACGGGATGCAGAGTGGAAGTAATTCACACAAGGTAGGAATCAGAAAACTTCTGTATTCTTAGCCTGACATTCACTACTTGTGTGGGCTTAAGTAAATCACAACGTAATTGCATCTCTATATCCTCATCTGTAAACTGAACAGACTAGACTAGATCTACCTTATATCTAAGGGCCACTCAATGGATTCATAGTATCTACAAATTACCTGAAATTTAGAGCAGCATTTTATGTTCATATATTAAATTTTGGAATGACAGGGTCTATGGTTTTTAGCAGACTTTCAAAGGGATACTAAATCCCAAGAAGTGAGTAATAAGATCAGAGTAAAGCCTTCAGCTTGAAACTTCCATGATTTTATGAAAGCCAAAAAGAAAAATGGAAGCTTAAAGATAGCCTATAGTATGTAATCAAGAATTTTTTTGCATTTAAAATTTTAAAAGCCAGAGATATCAGGTATAATTTTAGTTAAGAATGTTTCAAAATATTTGTTTGGTCAAATGGTATTGTGTTCCCACTCATCCTTAATACTTTCCCCTAATATTTAACTAGAAAAATCTTCTACCTTAAGATACAAGTTTTGAAGAGTTACAGAAGGAACAATGAGTGGAGTTGATACATCTCCTTGAAATTATTTTGTGGGTCTTGTGTTCTTCCAAAGAAGATATCATCCAATCTCTAATATGGTCCCCGTTACTTGGAATTTTCTTACCTTCATTCAATCATCAAAATGTAGTTGAAGCCTTGGATGCAGTTTACCACTGCAGAAATAGAACTATTTTCCACGCATTTCCTCATACACACACACACAAAAAAACAACATCTCGATTGAAACAACAAAATGTATTGAACAGCTACTATTCAATATTACTCAGTTCATTTGTCAAAGTTTTCAGAGTCAAGATATGCTTATTACTTTTAGACCTCTCTGCCTACTAGAATGTGGTTCCCCAGGGGCAGTGATCTTTGTTGGTTTTATATTCCTAAATACACAATATATCCCAAGATACATCCCTGAACAATGCCGGCACATGCAGGTACTTAATAAATATGTGTAAAACAAATGAATGACTACGTGTGTGTGTGTGTGTTTTGGGAGAAATACAAAAAAGAAGTAACCGGCAGTGATGAAGTTAAATTGCATCCCGAGAGGTATGATTCCTATAAGAAAAAAACATAGGTAAAGGAGGTAGCAGTCCCTTTGCCTGAACAGTTAAAACAGGAAGTTAAACCAAAGAACTAACAAACCAGTACCCAGGAAGAAGGAAGGAAGAAACCTTGTGCCTCACGTAAAAATTGCCATTACTACCAGTGGCTATGCATTTGCTTGAGAATCTTTCTTTAGAAATTAGAATAGTGTTCTAAAATATTAATAGCATTTGATGCCAAATTTACCAATGGACTAACTTCCAAATGATATATAATTGCTAACCAATTATATAGAGTTTTTTAGAGTTACTTATACATGGGCAGGATTGCTTATTTGCAAAATGTCTACAGAAATTAATCAAATTTAAAAAGAGAAAACAGTGTTCCTCATAATGCACATGTGTACATGCACACATGCATGTGTACACACACACACTCAGATTTGTCTCACCTAAATACAAATGGCCACCATGGCCACTCATATCAATGACATGATAACAGCCTCCTATTTTCTAAGGATTGGAAAACACGTTTTATTTTACTAACATTATAAATAAATGCTTTGTGACTAAATTTTCTTTTTTTTCTTTCCATCTATTCTCTTTTTATTTCTCCAAAAGAAAAGGATTCTATATTTTTTTGTTAACTTTTATTTTGCAGAGTAGGAAGAGATATTGACAGCTCTGGCCCATTTTTAGAGTTGTTCCTTTGTGGTAACAGCTCCTTTGTTGCTCATTCTTCTTGCTGTGCCTGCAATCTGATTCATGCCTGAGTTGATTAGAGATAAAATCACCCTAACACTGAAGGCACAGGTTAATGGTAACTGTTCTAAAGTAACAATTAAGGATAAATAAACTGCAATAGGTGGTGAGTTTCACTTTGGATAAGCATGCATCAGCCCACCCGTTATGTTGGTCAACTTTTAAAATTATACTTAATTGGGAGTCTTTTTTAAAGAATGGGTGTTAGTATGGACCATTCCTTCTGCCATTTGACGAAGAAAAACAGTGTTTTCTCCTATTAATTGGTGATACAGGTGTGGCAAAAAAAAAAAAAAAAAAAAGGTACACTGATGTATC